>NC_086361.1:23848210-23878210 GCF_036324505.1 Eleginops maclovinus
TGCAACTATCTTATAGTCTGTCATTTGCAGGGGAACGGTTTGCATGCAGAACATGTACTATACTATTCAAATAAATACTCCTGCGTAGTTATTGAGAGATGCATGAGTCCGTTATTTTGGCAAAACACAATGTACTGTTTGTGCCAATATGATTCTTAAATGTAAAAATGTTTTTATTGGGTGGTGTTTCTCCGGCAGGCTCCGTCTCCCCGAGTGGCTGCAGAGGACAGCGTCCGTCTGATGAAGGAGCTTTACCTGTTCGACGTCCTGAGAGCCGACCGGACCACCGCTGCACACGGGTAACACACTTCTACTGCTTTTAACACAACACAGGTAACAATCCGATGAGTTTCAAACCATATTTTATTCATTATGTTTTTAATATTATTTTTTACATGTCTTAATAATAACAATAATAATAACAATAATAATAATAATAACAATAATAATAACAATAATAACAATAATAACAATAATAATAACAATAATAATAACAATAATAATAATAATAATAATAATAATAACAATAATAATAACAATAATAATAATAATAATAATAATAATAACAATAATAATAATAATAATAATAATAATAATAATAATAACAATAATAATAACAATAATAATAATAATAATAATAATAATAATAATAACAATAATAATGATAATAATAATAATAATAATAATAATAATAATAATGAAAATAATAATAATAATAATAATAATAATAATAATAATGATAATAATGATAATAATAATAATAATAATAATAATAATAATGATAATAATAATAATAATAATAATAATAATAATAATAATAATAACAATAATAATAATAATAATGATAATAATAATAATAATAATAATAATAATGATAATAATAATAATAATAATAATAATAATAATAATCATTTATCTTTTTACTATTATTCTTTTTATTATAAATCTGAAACAAGCAATTATTTGGTATTTTTGATCTTATTAAAAAACTTAATGATTCATTGATTTTACACAGAATCAAATGAACGTCTAATTGAATTAAATATAAGGACTTCTTTAGTGCTGCTAATTATTATTTGTTTAATTGCTCCGTCTCTGCAGCGCTGTTTGTCTACTTTAATTTAATGGACCGACGTTAGTAATTGTTCTAATTAATATTGAGCAGCAGCTTTCAGCCGTTTGAGTCTGAAAGGTTTTTAGATCATCTTTAATTCAACCACGATAAATTCGTCCTCTGACTTATCTGTACGGGAAATTAGCTCCCAATAGTCGGTTCATTTTGCAGCTTTTGACCTTTTTATTGAACTGGTCTAAACTGACCTTTCCTCCTCAGTCTGGAGCTCAGAGTGCCTTTCCTGGATCACAGGTTCACAGCGTACTACCTCTCTCTGCCCGACGACATGAGGGTCCCCAAGGTCAGTAATGTAGTCTAATCACAAACCAGTTTATACTTCACAAACACCAGGGGGCTTTAACATTAAGATTCCTCCTGTGCAGCACGGGGTGGAGAAGCACCTCCTGAGGGACTCGTTCAGAGACCTGAACCTGATCCCGGATGAGATCCTGTGGAGGCGTAAGGAGGCCTTCAGTGACGGCATGATGTCCGTGAAGAAGTCCTGGTACATCCACCTGCAGGAGCACCTGGAGTCCATGGTACGGAAACATCACACACATTTACATTTGAGCTGCTGAATATCTCATACACTAATTACTGTTTAATTTGACAATAACCAAATCAGAAGATATTGCAATTCATGGCATTTAAAATGATTATTAACGATATTTTAATTTGTATTATTTATATTATCATTATTGGCTTTTTGTATTTACGAACACAATATTACTATTATTGTGATTATCATAACAAGTTGTTGGTGAATTTTTTATTACTAATTATATTTTATTATTATTATTGTTTTAGTTTTATTATTTGTATATATTTCTTCATAATTTTTATTTCTAATTATATTTATTATTCTAATAATATATTTTTAAAATTGTACTATTATTATAATTATTGAGGAAAAGCTTTTATTTTTCCAATAATCATTAAAGGTTTGTAATCAGAATTATAATAATAAAAATACATGTATTATTAATTATTTTCACTATTTCTATTTTTGTTATTACAATACAATTTTAGAATTTTTAGAATTATTAGTAAAACATTTTTTATTATCATTGTTTTTTTTAAATGACTGATTTTATTTATTTTATTCTTATTTCTTATTTTTAATTATTGTAAGGTGAAGAAAAGGCCTGTTTTCTTCATGTTTGTTTGTTTGTTGTTGTTGTTTTCCTCCTCCTCCTCTCAGGTGAACGACGACCAGATGGAGAAAGCTCCCCGGACGTTTCCTCACATGCCCCCCCGCTCCAAAGAGGCCTTTTACTACCGGCAGGTGTTTGAGCAGCGGTTCCCGGGCCGGGCTCAGTGGCTCTCTCACTACTGGATGCCCCGCTGGACCGACGCCACCGACCCCTCCGCTCGGACCCTCGCCATCTACACCCCCGACAAGGAGCCGTGAAA
The DNA here is from genome assembly GCF_036324505.1 of Eleginops maclovinus. Lineage (NCBI taxonomy): Eukaryota > Metazoa > Chordata > Actinopteri > Perciformes > Eleginopidae > Eleginops > Eleginops maclovinus. The sequence goes on from NC_086361.1 coordinate 23,850,738, forward strand.
CGTTTACAGTGGGGTCAGAATCAGCGTGTCATAACCACTACAAACAGAACCACAAAAAAACACATCACACTGGAGGGTCAGAGCTGCCCTTTGTCCTAAAAATAATCCGAAAATAAAAGACAGGCGAGAATTTAGTTTAATTTCAACGATCAAACATACAAGGCACACGGAATTGACGTCCCCTCTTTACCTGCAGGAAGGTAATCTTAATATTTACCTGCTATATCACTACCAAATCACCTGGTGCCTGGATCTGCCTTCACAATAAAAGCATGGCAAAGACTCAATTTTTCCAAAAAGATTCACATAAAACTCAATTTAAAGCAGGATAGAGTCCAGAAAGACATTTAGCTTATTACCTGGGGCTTTAACAGTCAAAATATACAAGGTACACTGGATTTAAGTCATCTCTTTACTTGGAATAATAAAACGTATACCAATAACCACCAAAGCACCTCGTGTCACCTTCAAAATAAAAGCATGGACAACTCCTCAAATTAATACAAATAATAACAATACACTTTATTTATATGGTGTTTTCAAACCAAATTCACACAATAATTAAATAGCATGTTTAAGTACACACGGAGAACAAAAGGAACCAAACACATCAAACACACAAAAATAATAATAGAGGCTCTAATATGACGCTCGAACGACTAAGAAAAGACATGTTTTACTACTGAAAAATATATCCAACACTTAGCTTTACTTAGACTCAGATCAAATGAAATGAATTTAGAAGGAGTTATCAGAGCTGCTGCTGTTCAGTCGGGTCCTGTTATTCCTAAATACTTGGTACATTTCTCCTTGGTTGTAAGTCAGCTCGCAGAATGTGTGTCCGTCTTGTGAGTAATGTCTGTATATTCTCCATCTGCAGATCATAGTTGAAGATATAGAAAGCTAAAAAAGATGTAGAAACGAGGTCTTTTAAATCCAAACTTGAGCCAATCTGATGATTCCTCCTGTCTACATTAGATAAAAATGTATGTTTTTATTTGGGATTTAGGTTTTATAATCAAATGGATTCATTAGGAGCTGCTAACACCAAAAGGCTGCTGCTCTAGCTTATTGCATATACGCTGTTTGTGTGAGTGAAGGACCTTTTTGTAGCTTTTCATGGGTAGAAGTGTTCATATGTGGATGTTGTCATTGACACTGGCTTTGGTTCTACGGAAGCCCTGAGGGGCCAAAGAGGAGCAACAAATTATAATAATTACAATAACTTGGATTTATAAAGCGCCTTTCAAGAACCAATACTGTGTGTGTGTGTGTGTGTGTGTGTGTGTGTGTGTGTGTGTGTGTGTGTGTGTGTGTGTGTGTGTGTGTGTGTGTGTGTGTGTGTGTGTGTGTGTGTGTGTGTGTGTGTGTGTGTGTGTGTGTGTGTGTGTGTGTCTTTAAGTTTACATTTCATAACAACATTTAAAATGTATTCTGTCTGAAAATTAAAGCAATTAATTATTATTAGAGCATTAAAATATGATGACAAAGAACCATCGTTAACTTGGAGTTTATTAAAAGGCTGTATTTTGTTTTTAACATCATCATTCAGTATCTGACTTTCTTTCTACTTCTTGTTGCTGTTTTATTCTAACTGCTGCTAAAATAAATCCACCTTTTTGCCACAGGTGTGTAGAAGGAGGGTGCTTCTGCTGTCCCCCAGGGGGCGCTGTTACGCCACATTTTAAAGCAGGTTATTGTTAACAAGCATCACGCGCTGCAGGCTGGAGTTGAACCAGTAACCTACAGGAAGTGGACACATTTCAATCTCGAAATTAAATGCAAATGAAATAACTATGTAAGCATTAAATTAAACAGAAACATTTTTAGTTGAAACAAATGTTCCAATGCGTTTAATTTAATTTACAGAGAACGTAATAATACATTATGTTTCATTTTAAATGTAATCGATTTGTTTGAGTAAAACCTGGAAATACAATGAATTCAATTCCGACTGAAGCATAAAAGTAAGATGGAAAAATAGATTTTCTTTGTCCTGTAATTGTGTCACATTGTCATTATATGACTGACTTTGTTTTGTACTTATTTTTGCGGTTTTATTCTCATTTCTGCTCAAATACATTCCGTTTTTTCCACAGATGTGTTGAAATGCTGTGCCACCAGAGGGGCGCTGTTAACCAGTTAGTTGAACAGGTCATCTAGAAGAAGTGGACAAAGTAAAACCTGACATGTATGTAATTCTACTTATAATGTCTGTTTTATTTTAATCTCTGCTAATATAAATCGACCTTTTGTCACAGAAGTGCTTACTGGTTGAGCTACCAGAGGGTGCTGTAACCCCACCTTTTAAAGCAGGTAGATCTTTCAACAACAAGCTGCAGGCTGGAGTTGAACCAGTAATCTACAGGAAGTGGACTGGAGATATAATGCAATTCAATTACCATAAAAGCCTGAAATAATGAGGAAGATCTGGCGAGCTTCAAAAAAGGTTGTTTTATTCGATTTCATTCATTATTATTAATTATTTAAGTGCAGTCATTTTGTCCCATTACCATTTTTCTACCACTTATTGAGGCTGTTTGCGGAAACGCATTAAACTGAAGTTCCAGAGAACTGAATAACAAAGAAGTGTAATCTAAACATGTTCATAATTAAAGAGTTGAAATATAAAGTGATCTACAGGAAGAGGACAAAGTAAAACCTGCAAAAATATAAGTAATGTTTCTTTTTCTCGGTGTTTTATTCTAATTTCTGCTAAAATAAATCCACGTTTTGCCGCAGATGTGCTTACACGGTGTGCCCCCAGAGGGCGCTGTTACACCCGCTTTCAAAACGGGTCATTTTCTCACAAGGAATCACGCGCTGCAGGCTGGAGTTGAACCAGTAAAGAAAATAATTTTAATATTTGTCACACACAGGTCATATATCTCACCATGTGTCCAGGTGGAAGTCCCCTTTAAAAAGCCCAAACGTCCCCCTTGTGGTGTGTTTAAGAACAATCAGTGAAAACAGAGATGAGGCACTATTACAGTGACTTTGGCAGTGCAGTCTTCAGCCATTTAGCCTTTAGCTTTGATGCTCCACAACAACAGGATGGCGGGGAATGCTAACATCGATAACCCCCTCCTCATTTAAAGAAACCGGCACAGGTACAGCACTGCTACGTCACTACGATGTGGAAACAGAATCTTTTTTATTCGGCTAACAGCTACACACAGTTTGGAGAAGAAACAAAAGCAGCGTCTGGTTTGGGGGGTTCGATGAGGTTAGCGGCGCTTATCGTACGTCTGTATTGTGTTCCAGTCATAGGAATCTGCAGTGAGACAAAAGAAGTTCAGCAACATTAGAGAAGGTAGAAAATATCACTGTTTAAAAAAGAAATACACAACATCAAAAACAGACGCGTATTTACACCGAATTTAAATATATACTTTTATAAAAATAGTCAAATTGAGAAAAGAAGGACACGGTTTAATAGGTAGGTTAGGGTGTACTGTCACCACCTTTAAAACATGAAATAAAGAGAAAATACTTTCAGAATGTTTTAAAGGATTTGATATTTACTCACACTCTGGCTCTCCACATGTATTTACTTTTATATCTTATGTCATAAAATAAAATCCCCTCAGCTTGTGTTAACCCTCAGACCTTATTTCAGGCCAACAACCAGAAATCCATTGACCTCCAGTCTTATTCCAGGCTTTAGGACTCATTCCTGCACCTCTCTGTTGCTTTTTATAAATACATATTGAGCGTTTGACTTACCCGGCTCCTCTTCGCTTCTTTTCCCCATCAGGCCAACAAAAGAGTTGACTTTATGCCCTTAAAAGAAATATATCTGAATTAAAAAAGGATCATTGAACCATCGTGACTTATAATTGAACAGCTATGGAACCTCAATAAAAACATTGAGGTCCTGGTCTCCTTCATTTACTTCCAGAACTTAGTGACATCACTATGGAACACTCGCACTCCTACACTTTGTACATGATAGGCTAAGGGGCAGGACATCTCTAAGCGGTTGACCAATCAGAGCAGAGTCTCTGGTTTCAGACCTTTTTGAATCTTTTCAACACATTTCTCAGTACTGTGAAACACACTGCGCGTGCAGAAGCAGTCCAAGCTCTAAATGTGATTGACAGCTGATGGAGCCGCTGTCAATCACAGTAATGGACTGTAATATGATCAGTGAGTGGGGGGTGGGGGTGAATTGGATTGTGGGTAATATTAAACTACAGTGAGCCCCGAGGGAATCTCTTACACCACAAGCATCAATATTTGCATTAGACTGATGAGCGGTAAATATACACAATAAAGTGTGTGGGTGTGGGGTGTGGGGTGTGGGTGTGGGTGTGGGTGTGGGTGTGTGTGGAGAAAAACATCCTCCCCGTTATAATCCCTCAGGCGGAAACAATCCAATTGAACCCTCAGATGTCCCGCGGGCATTGAACGCAGCACTCCTCCCTAACGATGAGTGACTGAGGAATAAATTACATATTTATATTTGTGTTTATGCTGCTCTGTGTGGGAGACTGATCTACAAACACAAACAAAGAGAGCAGAGACACAGGAAATCCCTTCCTCCTCTTCTCTTTCTTTCTCCTCTTTATCTCTTCCTGTGTGTCGGCCGGCGCTCAAAAGCAAAAACCAATCATCTGTGCTCGTTAATTAATTAACTGTGCTGCACTGTTCCTGAACCACTCACACAGATACAGATGCATTTGTAAATATCGGGGGAGACATAAAAGACTTTCTGCTTCACAATGTGCTGTTTAAACATCTGAAACACTTTCTCGTGACGGTGGGGCGCTGTTGATTACTCTAATTGTAAGTCGCTTTGGAAACCTACGGAGGCCAACAGGTGCAAAAACGCTGCAGCTTCAGAGAGGATGCAGGTATAGAAACTCAAATCAAACCTCATGCAGAAACATCTGCAGCAGCTCTTCAACACATGCAGCATCTAGAGAACATTCAGCAGAGGAGACATGAGCAGTTTACTAAAAGCTGCAAGAAGCAACCTGCGTCCTCCAGCAGTTGGTTTTACACTTCATGTGTTTCAAATAGAGCTGCAACAACAAGACGATGATTATAGTTTCAGAAGTTTACAGCCTCTCAAATATGGAGAATCCCTACTTGTTTCTGTCTGATATCACATGCAATGTAATATCTATGGCATTTAAACTCATCCTGTTGGACCTTCAGGAGTTGAGAAGGGTATTTTGCACAATTTTGGGACATTTTATGGACGATAAATCGAGAGAATATTCATTATTTGTGGCTCTAGGTAAGATCTGATCACTTTAAGGCCAACAAAACACTAAAGGATTGAGAAACACATTGAATAAAACGTACAGAAAACATCAATTAGCAGCTGAACCTTTGCATGAAGTATGGACAAACATCATTTCAGAGATTGCAGTTTTGCAGATCAGAAGGGCCCTCAGTGTTTCTAAAATGCTGTTAAAGATGCATGTGGTATTCAGACTTACTTTTTCGGGTGATCTGTGCATTTGCTGCGAGGGAAAAGAGAGATAAAGTTAAACAGAAATGTAGTTTGATGAACCTTTAAGAGTTCTCAGAGCTTCTCGTACCCATGGAGCGTTTTCCCATCAGCCCGATGAACTGGTGCGGCCGTGGCTTCCTCGTCATCCTCAGCAGGATCTCTCTGAACGGATCTCTGGCGAGCCATCCGTCCTGCAGAGGGGAATACCGATGAAGGAGCAGAAATATTAGGGTGCGGATCCATGCACTGAATGGCATGTTAAAGCCAATTAATGAAGACATTTCGGGCCCAAATTAAGCAATAAATGCAAATCATAAATGTATGTTTCATGGTGAGAGTGAGAAATGACTATGTTTACATAAGAAGTTGATTAAAAATGTGCACAATATATAACAATAAATATGTAAAAAACTAAGAAAATCCTAAAGAAATTCAAATTAAATGACTCATAATTGGTAACTGTCGCTAAATGCATCTTTATGCTACGTGTTCTGTGTGTTATATAATAGAGTCTACACCCACTCACACCCTAACGTCCTCCCACACACTGAAACACATATGTGCTTTTAAAAGTACTGCAAAAATCTAAATTCACTAAAAAAGAAAATACAGAAATACAATTACTGCTCCTGAATGCAACATTTCCTGTCTCTTATATAAGGTGTTAACATGTGCACCCCCTCCATCCTCCCACACACGGCCTCAAAAAGTATAACATCACACCAAATATTGAAAAGAAAACAAGAAACTTCAGTAAAAAATGTGAAATAAATTACAAAAAGAGAAGAAATAACTGTCCCTGAATCATCCTGCAGCATGTTATCTCTTATAAGGTTTAACGTTTGCCCCCTCCCACAGACCCTCAGAAATAGGAAATACAATTTAAATAAAAAACTAATTATGAAAAAATCTGGAAAAATAAGTAAAAAAACGAAGGAAAATTCAAAGAATATGCAAAGAAAAACCCTGAATGCAGCTTTATGCAGTTTCCCTATCTATCATCACACGTTCACCCTTTTACATCCCCATCCTCCTCCCACACCCCTTCAACGAATGATCAAATAACTGCAAATATTGAAATGTAAGTAGAAAATGCAAGAAAAACAGATCCCTGAATGCCTCTTCATGCAGCATTTCCTGTCTCTTGTATAAGGTGATTACATTTACCCCCCCCCCCCCCCCCCACCACCACCACCACCCCCCCTCACCCTTCAGAGTAAAAATCCATATGAATTTTAAACTTTCATTAAGCCTCTCCATCAGGACAGTGGTTGCATTAGCCGGGGCCCGGGGCCACCGATGCTGCTCAGTAAATTGAGATGATTTATGGGCGTTGCAGCTTGGCTCGTTTCCAGCTCCCAAAGTCAGAGCCTTCAGAGGCGTCTTCTCTGCTGCCTGCACTTAAAGCGTTATTGGATTTCCTGCTGAACGCATCGTCTTCAGTGGAGTCCTAACATCTGATCCTATTCAAGACTCACCTGGTGCGATCACCTTCTGTACAATAATATAGATCCATTCATATTATCTACCCCACGTTCAGTGTAGGGTGCGTGTTTTCCCATTTATATCAGCTATTTATATTTTTGACAGTATTTCTTATTCGTTTTTTTCCATATTTACTGTTGTTTTATTTTGTATCACAATTATTAATATTTTTATTTTACTTCAAAACTAAAATGATGCAGCTGTAAACATTTTAAAATAGTACTTATAAGGTGTAGGATGCATATTTTTCTATTTATGTTTTTTATAATATTTCTTATGTTTTTTTCCATAATTTATATAGTTTTATTTTGTAGTGCAATTATTAGTAATTTCATTTTATTATTTAAATCAACGCAAACTATTATGCAACAGCAGCATTTCTACAATTTGTGTTATACTATAGGACCCAAAAATCCAATTTGTATGAGCTATTTATATTTTTTACAATATTTCTTATTTATTTTATTCTATATTTTACGTTGTTTTATTTTGTAGTAGATGTATTATTGTATTTATTTATAAAGTATTTCTAATTTAGATTTTTTGATTTATTTTAGCCTTTCTTTATAATGACTTTTATTTTAGAGATTTGGAAACCAATTAATCTGCAGGAGGACACAAGATTTGTTTTTTTATTAAAAAGCATCTCAGAGAGTTCAAACTAAAACTGATTTTTTTTTGGTCACAAAGCTCTTTAATTTCCGTGCAGCAAAGCGTGACACAGTGCATGATAGCAGTCTACAGTTAAATATAATTAGGTATTACTTATTCATCATATTCTATTAAAATGATGGCACATAAAGAGAGCAAAGAATGAGGAGAAATCCATCTTAAAACCCATAAAAGAAAATCATCTAATACTTTGTTCTAGATTTTAATGATCAGTATTGCTCATGCAGAACTCCACATAGCTGTGCAGAAAGGAAGCTGCTGTATGTTATAATTCATCTGGACTTCAGTTTGCATCAGAAGCCAATTCATGTTAAACTCACACACACGTTTTTACAGCTTTCTCTCAGGAAAAGGTCAGAGAAAGTAATAGTAGTCACCTATTTTGCACCAGAATAGAAAGTAAATACGTAAAAAAAAAGAAGAGGGTTTCATTGGGATTGAAGATTTGCAGAGTACCTGGATCTGGTTGCTGCTCGTCCAGTAGTCAGCTTCTCCTTTCGGCTCGTTTTCCTCGCAGAAAACTTGGGCGACGGCGAGAAAAGCCATAAAAACCGGTAAAAGCAGAAACTTCATGGTGACAAAAACGGCTTCTTCTTATCAATAAATATAAGTTAGACTCACTTTTATATTAAAAATACTCAAGTTCTTAACAAAAATGCAGTGCGGTGAGGCACGAGCTGCTTCTTCTTCCCTTCGGAGCTCAACAGTAGTCCATAGTGCGCTGTGCGTAAAGACGCGGTGCCGGAGTCTCCAAACCTCTGCAGCAGGTTCTTCTTCTTCTTCTGCAGTCTTGTGAGTGCTCCTGTCCAGAGAGCCATGCACGCGCTCCTTTATAGCCGCCTGACGTCACAACTGTAGTGTGATTACATGCTTCAGTTACAGTTACATTCATCACGAACTGTAGACGATGTGCGTCACTGCAGGAAAAATAAAATCTCCATAATAAATGTTCTTTTATTTTGTAGCAAAAAAAATGCCTTCAATGCTGAAAACGATGCAACTTTAAGAGACTACTCCAGATTGTTTGAGTCATTTAATGAATGACTGTGCATTAAATGTATCCTGCCTCCACAACATGACACTTATTTGGAGATAAATAATCTGCAGGAGAACAGACTCATTTACCTCACACTGCTTGGGGTTTGAGTTCTATAAAATGCATCCTTTGAACCCAAAGAGTTCAAACTAAAAACGCTTTTTTTTGTCACTAAAATATGACAAGGTGCAATTAAGCAGTCTACAGTCAAATCTAATGAGTCATTACATATTAATCAAATACTATTAAAATGAAAGGCACAAGAAGAGAGTGAATAATTAGTAAAAACCCATTCATCACGATCTGTACATAATGCACGCTCTCCTCCTTTTATTATCGTTAATATTCAGATTCACTGTGACTCCCCGTGTCATTTAATCTCCCTGATAATAAATTAAATCATAAAACTCCTCATGATGAACAGGCCTTATGGAAGATATAAAGAGCGGTGCGGGGATGACATATTTCTGTGTTGGACCCTGAAGGCAGCATCTCCCTGGTCCAATGATATTTCTCCGTGTGATTTTGGAATATTGCAGAAAATAATCCCGATTTTATGAAATGTACACGTTTAGTTCAGGATAATCTTCACATATTAACACCAGGATTTCTGAAGTAAGAAGCTAACGTAGGCTATGAAGGAACTACAGCACGGTCACATGACTTCACGTCTCCACCGCTAAGCTAAAGGAGGCTAATGTTGGGCTATAAAGGAACTACAGCACGGTCACATGACTTCACGTCACCACCGCTAAGCTAAAGGAGGCTAATGTTGGGCTATAAAGGAACTACAGCACGGTCACATGACTCCACGTCTCCACCGCTAAGCTAAAGGAGGCTAATGTTGGGCTATAAAGGAACTACAGCACGGTCACATGACTCCACGTCACCACCGCTAAGCTAAAGGAGGCTAATGTTGGGCTATAAAGGAACTACAGCACGGTCACATGACTTCACGTCACCACCGCTAAGCTAAAGGAGGCTAATGTTGGGCTATAAAGGAACTACAGCACCGGTCACATGACTCACGTCACCACCGCTAAGCTAAAGGAGGCTAATGTTGGGCTATAAAGGAACTACAGCACGGTCACATGACTTCACGTCACCACCGTTAAGCTAAAGGAGGCTAATGTTGGGCTATAAAGGAACTACAGCACGGTCACATGACTTCAGGTCTCCACCGCTAAGCTAAAGGAGGCTAATGTTGGGCTATAAAGGAACTACAGCACCGGTCACATGACTTCACGTCACCACCGCTAAGCTAAAGGAGGCTAATGTTGGGCTATAAAGGAACTACAGCACGGTCACATGACTTCATCTCACCACCGCTAAGCTAAAGGAGGCTAATGTTGGGCTATAAAGGAACTACAGCACGGTCACATGACTTCACGTCTCCACCGCTAAGCTAAAGGCGGCTAATGTTGGGCTATAAAGGAACTACAGCACGGTCACATGACTTCACGTCACCACCGCTAAGCTAAAGGAGGCTAATGTTGGGCTATAGAGGAACTACAGAGACGTACTGTACGTGGCGCTGACACACTTCACGGTTACATATAATAATAAGTCTTATATTTTATCTTCTAATCGCACTTTTTACATTGACTCTACAACACTTACATTCACTGACTCATAAATGATTTTATATATTATTCCTGCAGCTTAATAATAACCCACTTGATGCACACCTCTGTTATCAAAGGCTGCCTGAAGAGGGACCCGGAGCTGCCACTGATTTCCATCAGAAAGAGCTGTCTTTCAGAGAAGGATGCTCGGGATGAATGGAGGACGGCGGACGCAGCTCAACGAGTGCTTGATTTGCCCGAGTGTCTTTATCCCTCTAACAATAAGTCCGGTTTATTTACCCATGTGCTTTTGACGAATGCAAATGTTTTCCCTCGGGGTGAGAATAAAAACATACTCTGATTTCTATGGCAAGTGTCTTTCACGTATTTGTTCAATTCAACCAAGATGCAATATAGATTTACATGAACCGGAGGAGTTGTGAAACTCGGTTTGACCTCGATTTTCTTCTTTCCAAATGTCCGTTTCCGGTTCCTGTTGAACTACAGGTAGAAGAGACGGAGGATGTGTTTGCACTCATTTTCATTACTTATCTGCACTAAGTGTGGGCACAGAGCCACTCCGACCGGGATTTAATCATCTTCACTGCTGTGACAGCTCATCCAATTAACAGACGGGAGGGGGAGGTGAGGAGAGAGAGGGAGGTGATGGAGCTGTTGGTGCCATGGGAGGCAGGAGGGGGAGGGAGGGAGAGGGAGAAAGAGGTAAAGAGAGAGAGCCGGAGGCCACTGAACTCACAGATATAAGTTAACATAATATATTTTACTGACAGATCGAGTCTGAAATCTCAGCAGCTACTTTAAAGAGTCCTCTCCTGCTGATGTTCAGGTGTATATCAGTATGTAGAGTCTCTACTTTAAAGAGTCCTCTCCTGCTGATGTTCAGGTGTATATCAGTATGTAGTGTCTCTACTTTAAAGAGTCCTCTCCTGCTGATGTTCAGGTGTATATCAGTATGTAGTGTCTCTACTTTAAAGAGTCCTCTCCTGCTGATGTTCAGGTGTATATCAGTATGTAGTGTCTCTACTTTAAAGAGTCCTCTCCTGTTGATGTTCAGGTGTATATCAGTATGTAGTGTCTCTACTTTAAAGAGTCCTCTCCTGCTGATGTTCAGGTGTATATCAGTATGTAGAGTCTCTACTTTAAAGAGTCCTCTCCTGCTGATGTTCAGGTGTATATCAGTATGTAGTGTCTCTACTTTAAAGAGTCCTCTCCTGCTGATGTTCAGGTGTATATTAGTATGTAGAGTCTCTACTTTAAAGAGTCCTCTCCTGCTGATGTTCAGGTGTATATTAGTATGTAGAGTCTCTACTTTAAAGAGTCCTCTCCTGCTGATGTTCAGGTGTATATCAGTATGTAGTGTCTCTACTTTAAAGAGTCCTCTCCTGCTGATGTTCAGGTGTATATCAGTATGTAGTGTCTCTACTTTAAAGAGTCCTCTCCTGCTGATGTTCAGGTGTATATCAGTATGTAGTGTCTCTACTTTAAAGAGTCCTCTCCTGCTGATGTTCAGGTGTATATTAGTATGTAGAGTCTCTACTTTAAAGAGTCCTCTCCTGCTGATGTTCAGGTGTATATTAGTATGTAGAGTCTCTACTTTAAAGAGTCCTCTCCTGCTGATGTTCAGGTGTATATCAGTATGTAGTGTCTCTACTTTAAAGAGTCCTCTCCTGCTGATGTTCAGGTGTATATCAGTATGTAGTGTCTCTACTTTAAAGAGTCCTCTCCTGCTGATGTTCAGGTGTATATCAGTATGTAGTGTCTCTACTTTAAAGAGTCCTCTCCTGCTGATGTTCAGGTGTATATCAGTATGTAGTGTCTCTCCTTTAAAGAGTCCTCTCTGCTGTGTCTCCTAGAAGAAGTCAAACGTTATTGAAGATAGACGCTTCGTTAAGTGCAGCTTTCTTTTTGAAGCACTCTAAGCTTTCCTGGGAGGAAATGACGTGTTCTCTATTAGTTCTGAGCACCTGTTGCAAACTTTTATCTGATTGTCTTCGTTTTGCACAGCACGTCTTTCTATTTTTACACAAGCAGGAACTTTCTCCTCGGCTCATATCAGTCGCGGCCATCGCGTTCTCATCTGGAAAATTAACTGCGGCGAGTTCCTGCTGAGAAATATCTGGCGAGTTTATTAAACCCGCAGAGACAGCCAACATGTGGCGGCCTCCCTTTTTAATTATCACTTTATCTTTAATTTGAACGGAGGGGAAGCGTTACGCTGTGCTGCTGAGTTTGTCTGTTTCAAGTCTCCGAGTCAGAGAGGCCAGCACACGTTTCATTTTAACAGCAATTAATAATGAGCACGTTAATTGGCAGACAGTGTAATTATAATAAAATGAATTGCATCACTCCCTCTTTTGACAATGTATTTTATTACGATGCAGACACAAAGTATTACAGATGACCAAAACCCACAATATGTTTGTGTGTGTGTGTGTGTGTGTGTGTGTGTGTGTGTGTGTGTGTGCAGTATATTCCCCCTGATCCTCTTGAGCTGAGGTTATTTCTGTTGTATTTGTTCTGCTTCGCCGCTCTTCATCCACCTTCAACCCGGTCAATAAACCTTTTCTTATCCATTACATTCCCCCCCACACACACACACACACACACACACACACACACACACACACACACACACACACACACACACACACACACACACACACACACACACACACACACACACACACACACACACACACACACACACACTAACATCAGGCTCTCAGTGGGAAGGAATCGACTTTCATTCCCGGGACAAATGACTCTACAGAAGTCACGGATTTATCAGTTCTGATTTTCCTGAACCCTTTTCTCCGGTGCAATGCGATGTGATGTACAATGAAGGGAACATCATACAGTGGGGCAAAAAAGTATTTAGTCAGCCACCAATTGTGCAAGTTCTCCCATTTCAAAAGATGAGAGGCCTGTAATTTTCATCATAGGTACACCTCAACTATGAGAGACAGAATGGGGGGAAACAATCCAGGAAATCACATTGTAGGATTTTTAATGAATTATTTGTAAATTCCTCGGTAAAATAAGTATTTGGTCACCTACAAACAAGCAAGATTTCTGGCTCTCACAGACCTGTAACTTCTTCTTTAAGAGGCTCCTCTGTCCTCCACTCGTTACCTGTATTAATGGCACCTTTTTGAACTCGTTATCAGTATAAAAGACACCTGTCCACAACCTCAAACAGTCATACTCCAAACTCCACTATGGCCAAGACCAAAGAGCTGCCAAAGGAGACCAGACACAAAATTGTAGACCTGCACCAGGCTGGGAAAACTGAATCTGCAATAGGTAAGCAGCTTGGTGTGAAGAAATCAACTGTGGGAGCAATTATTAGAAAATGGAAGACATACAAGACCACTGCTAATCTCCCTCCATCTGGGGCTCCACGCAAGATCTCACCCCGTGGGGTCAACCTGATCACAAGAACGGTGAGCAAAAATCCCAGAACCACACGGGGGGACCTAGTGAATGACCTGCAGAGAGCTGGGACCAAAGTAACAGAGGCTACCATCAGTAACACACTACGCCGCCAGGGACTTAAATCCTGCAGTTCCAGACGTGTCCCCCTGCTTAAGCCAGTACATGTCCAGGCCCGTCTGAAGTTTGCTAGAGGGCATTTGGATGATCCAGAAGAGGATTGGGGAATGTCATATGGTCAGATGAAACCAAAATAGAACTTTTTGGTAAAAACTCAACTGGTCGTGTTTGGAGGAGAAAGAATGCAGAGTTGCCTCCAAAGAACACCATACCTACTGTGAAGCATGGGGGTGGAAACATCAGGCTTTGGGGCTGTTTTCTGCAAAGGGACCAGGACGACTGATCCGTGTAAAGGAATGAATGAATGGGGCCATGTATCGTGACATTTTGAGTGGAAACCTCCTTCCATCAGCAAGGGCACTGAAGATGAAGCGTGGCTGGGTCTTTCAGCATGACGATGATCCCAAACACACCGCCAGGGCAACGAAGGAGTGGCTCCGTAAGAAGCATTTCAAGGTCCTGGAGTGGCCTAGCCAGTGTCCAGATCTCAACCCCATAGAAAATCTTTGGAGGGAGTTGAAAGTCCGTGTTGCCCAGCGACAGCCCCAAAACATCACTGCTTTAGAGGAGATCTGCATGGAGGAATGGGCCAAAATACCAGCAACAGTGTGGAAACCTTGTGAAGACTTACAGAAAACCTTTGACCTCTGTCATTGCCAACAAAGGGTATATAACAAAGTATTGAGATGAACTTTTGTTATTGACCAAATACTTATTTTCCACAATCATTTGAAAATAAATTCTTTAAAAATCCTACAATGTGATTTCCTGGATTTTGTTTTCCCATTCTGTCTCTCATAGTTGAGGTATACCTATGATAACAATGACAGGCCTCTCTCATCTTTTTAAATGGGAGAACTTGCACAATTGGTGGCTGACTAAATACTTTTTTGCCCCACTGTAATTCATAAGATCAACTTTTGGACAATATTTATAACTTATTAACCTAAAAAACACACGTTCAACCCGACTGTATGAATGCAAGGCTGCTATGGAGTACATATTTGAATGAAATCGAGAAGGAAAACCCATCCTCAGTCCCAGATAACAAAGAATCTACAAAAATGACAAAAAGATCATCTGGTTTTATTGCCAAGCACACCAAGGATTAGTTTGGGGTGAATAAAAGTGCGTAATAAACACAGTGAGAGCAATTAGGTTGTAGGGAAGTAGCACATACAATGGAACATATGTATACATGTTCACAAGAAATATAAATATAAAACAACAACAACAACAACAACAACAACAACAACAAGACAAGTTACTCTGATGTGCAGTTCATCAGAGTTCTAAGTGAACAAGTTTGAACAGAAATGTGCAAAAATAAACATGGACTCTCAGACGCAAACACACCTCCTTTAAACTGGAGGAACACCACACATGAAAAGCCCCTCACAGAAGAGTGGATTATGAGTGTGAATACTAAATACTGCATGAATTATAGATATTAAAAAAAGAGTAACCACTGCTTTACGGTTTGTGACACTAGACATTTTTTCAATCGTATATTGACTCAATCCATCCCCTATTGTTCAGTGCTTTAAGCAGCTATTCTGGGGGAAAACATCACAAATCAAGAACAAAAAAAGAACCAAAAGCACCAAGAATTACAGAAGAGGAGCACACACACAGAAGCACCAGGCAGGCAAACGAGGGAAACGATAGCTCTGATTATAAAAGACCAGTCATACCATCGCAGGACAGGGACATTTTAAGTCCCATTGAAGGCATTTTGAGTACTAATGGGGCTCACACCTGTAACTCTGCAATGCTATAAGAAGATCGTACGTGGGTTTATGCAGTATAGATATTTGTGTTACCAGATTCTACATTTAACATTCTGGAGGCTTCTTCTGTTCCTGATGATAAATATTCTAACAGCTGTGTTTTTGCTCAGAATATTTGAGCTTGTTTTAATGAAAACACTAATTGAATGTGTGATAGGATCCCTGTTTACACCAGGGCTTTCCTGATTCATGCATTTGGCAAAGTGTTCGACTCCGACAACAAATTATCTGCCGTGGATTTTTTCCCCGAACAACAAAAACGTGCGCTCTGAATTATTTTGCAGCTCAGAGTCACATCCACCTCTCTCTGTTTGTCCTCAACATCAGCAGGAGAGGACTCTTTAAAGTAGAGACTACATACTGATATACACCTGAACATCAGCAGGAGAGGACTCTTTAAAGTAGAGACACTACATACTGATATACACCTGAACATCAGCAGGAGAGGACTCTTTAAAGTAGAGACTCTACATACTGATATACACCAGAACATCAGCAGGAGAGGACTCTTTAAAGTAGAGACACTACATACTGATATACACCTGAACATCAGCAGGAGAGGACTCTTTAAAGTAGAGACTCTACATACTGATATACACCTGAACATCAGCAGGAGAGGACTCTTTAAAGTAGAGACTACATACTGATATACACCTGAACATCAGCAGGAGAGGACTCTTTAAAGTAGAGACTCTACATACTGATATACACCTGAACATCAGCAGGAGAGGACTCTTTAAAGTAGAGACACTACATACTGATATACACCTGAACATCAGCAGGAGAGGACTCTTTAAAGTAGAGACTCTACATACTGATATACACCTGAACATCAGCAGGAGAGGACTCTTTAAAGTAGAGACACTACATACTGATATACACCTGAACATCAGCAGGAGAGGACTCTTTAAAGTAGAGACTCTACATACTGATATACACCTGAACATCAGCAGGAGAGGACTCTTTAAAGTAGAGACACTACATACTGATATACACCTGAACATCAGCAGGAGAGGACTCTTTAAAGTAGAGACACTACATACTGATATACACCTGAACATCAGCAGGAGAGGACTCTTTAAAGTAGAGACACTACATACTGATATACACCTGAACATCAGCAGGAGAGGACTCTTTAAAGTAGAGACTCTACATACTGATATACACCTGAACATCAGCAGGAGAGGACTCTTTAAAGTAGAGACTCTACATACTGATATACACCTGAACATCAGCAGGAGAGGACTCTTTAAAGTAGAGACTCTACATACTGATATACACCTGAACATCAGCAGGAGAGAACTCTTTAAAGTAGAGACACTACATACTGATATACACCTGAACATCAACAGGAGAGGACTCTTTAAAGTAGAGACTCTACATACTGATATACACCTGAACATCAGCAGGAGAGGACTCTTTAAAGTAGAGACGCTACATACTGATATACACCTGAACATCAGCAGGAGAGGACTCTTTAAAGTAGAGACACTACATACTGATATACACCTGAACATCAGCAGGAGAGGACTCTTTAAAGTAGAGACGCTACATACTGATATACACCTGAACATCAGCAGGAGAGGACTCTTTAAAGTAGAGACTCTACATACTGATATACACCTGAACATCAGCAGGAGAGGACTCTTTAAAGTAGAGACTCTACATACTGATAAACACCTGAACATCAGCAGGAGAGGACTCTTTAAAGTAGAGACTCTACATACTGATATACACCTGAACATCAGCAGGAGAGGACTCTTTAAAGTAGTTTCATTTTTTCTGTCAGTGTTTGCAGCCACGTCAGCATTCATTCACATTCATGCAGACACTAGCAGCTCAGGAAAGACAAACCCTGACACACATTGGGGAACAATTTCAGAAAAAAGTCGAAATTCTTAGAATGTCTGAAAAATTCAGAGAATTTGTGTGACTCCATCAGAAGGTCACAGCGTTGTTCGTGCAACCATGGAAAGCACGAAGAGAATTTCTGAAAAAGTCAACAATTGAATATGAATAGTTTCTAAAATAAAATATTGCTTCGTCGGTGCATCGATGCAATATCGCCAAGCAATGCTGTATCGATTATTTCCCCCACCACTATTCTTTACAGATTCCAGCAGCTGCACTTCCTCCCTGATATCAACATCACTTCCAGATTTGTTTGGAGTTGTTTCTCTTTGTGCTTTCCATGCAGATAGTTTGGTTGCACGAACAACGCTGTGACCTTCTGATGGAGTGCCCCCCCCCGCCAGCTCCATCTGGATAATGGATCCTCTGTAGTGGGCGGGTGACCGATGTGAGAGGAATATTGATCAGTGTCTGAGATCAGAAGGAAACCAGCCTCACATAGATACTGATGTTTGCAGCACAGAACACATATCAGATTACCTGATTCTTCTCTGAGGGTCAAAGGCTTTCCCTCCCATTATCCTTCTATTAAAAACAAATAATCATTTCCGACTGCAGGGAGGTCACAAGGACATGATGAGACAACTGAATGTGGCTAATGAGGAGAGGAGCCATTCCCCTGCTGGAACTGAACTGCAGCATCCTTTCTCCAGAAGCCTGTAATGGCATATGCAAACCCCCGCACATCGACCCATATCGAACCACTTGTCGATAAAGGGAAGCAGTCAGTGAAGTGATGCTAACAGGAGTTTTAGTCTATTTTTGGGGGGATTTGTGTTGACGTTAGCCTAGCTGCTACATGTAGCTATAGCAGTGTTGCTAACCATATTGTTGATTTTTAATGCAAACTAGTAAATCAATCTTCTGATCCTTGGCTCGTTCTTTTCTTGTGATGTAGACAAGACACACATTTCTAGAGAGACATGAGAGAAGTCACACAAAGTGGCTACAGCACGATGCTAATAGCCTGAACACATGACAGTACTCGTTATGCGGCAATAACGCAACTGCAGTCGGGGTTTGATTCAGATCCCCCGATGTAAAACGTTCATGGGATGCAGTAAACTCACTAAGTGACAAGCAAATGTAATTGTAATTGTGTTGTGATTAGTGTCTTTGTATTTAGTCCTGCTTCACCTTGTGTTCTCTGTCAGTTCGTTGTCGTCTTTCATGTGTTCAAGTCAAGTGTTTTTCATGTCCTGGATTTTTCCTAACTTCGTATTTTTGTAAAACAGCTTTTGGAATAAAGCTCGCCTTTCGTTTGTACACATACCTGCCTCCCTTTGTTGCTGCACTTGGGTCCTATTTCCCCTAACCCTGACATGCTGACCAACACGTGCACATTCAGAGATGTACACCCAGGTTCATACCGCTCCATGTGTATTTGAAAAAGACTTTTCTACAGTCTAATATTGTCCCTCAATTACCCGCTGAAAGCCCACCAGCCCTGACCTCAGTTGGTGTGAAGCGATGCAGAGTGAAGTGGCTGTTTGGCCATCAAGCACTCAGCAGCAGCAGGAGAGGCGTTGTAAAAGCTCCCGTGTTCTATTGTCATCGGTACTTCACACCGTCAACTTCAGGTAGCTATTGTTACCCACGAAATGTCAAGTGCATCTCCAGAACAGTGGGGGAATCAGAGTCTGTGGAGTGGGAAAACACAAACACAGCTTTTCTCTCACGAGTGGACACGGTTCAGTCACGCAGAACAGAAAACATAATTTCATTTTCAATGGATGTGGGAATGTTTTAATCTTCATACGTGCTCAAAGGATGCGTCACATGTTGTTGCATCTGCAGGGATCCAGTCTTGATGCACGATGCACAAAATACATATCACCGTCTCCAACTCCCCCCTATCGTGTTCCCTTGTAAACATACTGTTAGCTTTACGAGAAGCTTCCTGGTGTACTTTCCACCACCTCTTGGTACCTCAAAGGCTCGGGCCTCATCACTCCACAGATCTACAGGGAACATTGAGTGGTGATTAGATAACTACCCCCCCCCCCCTCCCCCCCCCAGGCTACAGGTGAAAGCTGAAGGGGTGGGGCAGCAGCTACTTTGAACACTGGAAAAGAAAGATCTGTGTAAAAGAGTCGGTCTCTAACTAAGTCTGTACCAACAAATGTGTAGACCCGTTCTAACATGCCGTATAATCAATTACTAACTAACTGGCATTTCAATATGCTAGTGTTAGCATACCTAATGTAAGCCCAAAGCTGCAAAGGTGGAGGGAAGACACAAACACAGCTCTTCTCTCACAGTTGGTCACAGCTCAATCACACAGAACAGGAAACCTCATTTCATTTTTGGAATGTTTTAATCTTCATAGGTGCTGAAAGGATGCGTCACCTGTGTGATATCTGCAGGAATCCAGTTAGCCACAGTAGCTGCATCCCTTTCTTTGCCCTTAAAATACATACTGACGGGAACAAAGGCATGAATCACCTTTGGAAAGTTTGCTTGCCTGCAACATTGGAGGCTTACTTGGGAGGAATTTTAATCAAGAAGGTCCAGATGGGACACGTCAGCTGTAATTAATCACTATGCAGAGCCACTCATTTCTTACAGTCCTCACTCGTGATGTGCAGAACCGGTCTTTTCACTGCTACAGATAACAACAGGAGAAACCACACTTTAGCCTCCTGAGATAAGGTCTGAACAATAGGAAATACTAATGCATGGAATATCTGATTTGTTTTTCCAATCAACCCCTTCACAAATCTATGACACATTTGTAATTGCTTGTAATTTGTAAATGTTTTAACAATTGATGCAGAAGATTCTCTGTTGTCCCTCACAGCAAATGCACAGATCACCCTCAAAAGTAAGTCTGAATACCACATGTATCTTTAACAGCATTTTAGAAACACTGAGGGCCCTTCTGATCTGCACAACTGTAAAAAAAAACAATCTCTGAAATGATGTTTTATAAATAATAATAAATAAATCCCTTCTCAATCCTTTAGTGTTTTATAGGCCTTAAAGGGATCAGATCTTACCTAGAGGGTGGTGGTGGCAAAGTCCATAGGGTGTTGGCCTGGGAACTGGAAGGTCACCAGTTCAAGTCCCCGAAAGACCAAGTGCCACCGTGGTGTCCCTGAGCAAGACACTGGTTACCTACACTGCTCCCCGGGCGCCGTACATAATGGCAGCCCACTGCTCCTAACACTAGGATGGGTCAAATGCAGAGACCGCATTTCGTTGTCCTAGTACTTGTACTCTGTGCAATGACAATAAAGTTGAATCTTTCATCTTTCATCTAGAGCCACAAATAAAG
This sequence comes from Eleginops maclovinus, assembly GCF_036324505.1. Taxonomy (NCBI): domain Eukaryota; kingdom Metazoa; phylum Chordata; class Actinopteri; order Perciformes; family Eleginopidae; genus Eleginops; species Eleginops maclovinus. The sequence continues at coordinate 23,871,511 of NC_086361.1, forward strand.
GATATTCTCTCGATTTATCGTCTATTAAAGGTCCCAAAATAGGAAGAGATGTCCATCCTAATTACTGAGAGTCCAAGGTGATGAGTTTAAATACCAAAGATATTCATTTCATGTGACATCTTTAGTGTCCCCTGGTCTCCAGCTGTGTGCGTCTCTCTTTACTGTCCCCTGGTCTCCAGCTGTGTGCGTCTCTCTTTAGTGTCCCCTGGTCTCCAGCTGTGTGCATCTCTCTTTAGTGTCCCCTGGTCTCCAGCTGTGTGCGTCTTTCTTTAGTGTCCCCTGGTCTCCAGCTGTGTGCGTCTCTCTTTAGTGTCCCCTGGTCTCCAGCTGTGTGCGTCTCTCTTTAGTGTCCCCTGGTCTCCAGCTGTGTGTGTCTCTCTTCTCTTTAGTGTCCCCTGGTCTCCAGCTGTGTGCGTCTCTCTTTAGTGTCCCCTGGTCTCCAGCTGTGTGCGTCTCTCTTTAGTGTCCCCTGGTCTCCGTTGTGTTGGAGCTTCTTGCAGCGTTTGGTTTCTGCAGCTTTTAGTAAACTGCTCATGTTTCCTCTGCTGAATGTTCTCTAGATGCTGCATGTGTTGAAGAGCTGCTGCAGATGTTTCTGCATGTGTTGAAGAGCTGCTGCAGATGTTTCTGCATGTGTTGAAGAGCTGCTGCAGATGTTTCTGCATGAGTTCTGATTTGTGTTTCTGTATCTGCATCCTCTCTGAAGCTGCAGCACGCTTCTCATGAAGCTCATTTGCGCCTGCAGGCCACTGACCTGAGTAATAAAACACAACAGATGTTTTTTGTAGCGTCAGACTTGAAGCTCATGTCTGCAGCGTCGTTTTGTAAATATACATCATGAGTCTCTGGCTCCTGCATCCATGCAACATGCAGTATACTTAGTAAAAGCAAGAGATGTGCATTTCCCAGAGGGTCAAAGTAAGATGCATCAGTCAGGCTCACCCTGAACATAATGCACACTCTGAAGTTCAAATATATTATTTAGTTTTGCACGATGCTCCTGGGTTTGTCCTCTGCAGCCTGAAACCTTAATAAAACTTTATGTCCTTCTTCCCATTTCCTGGGTTTAAACGAGCGTTGTAGAAAGAAAGCTTGAGCTGAGCAATATGTTGATCCCTCTGGTTTTACTGTCCTGCACACTTTATTGTTTTACTGTTGTGAATTTCCCCGAACAAACAGATAAACTGTGTCAACCCGGGGTCAAACCTGAGTTCTGATTATGTCTTTTTATTTCCATCAAACTAATATTTCCTGATAGATTCTGTAATTACTATTATAAAACCCCTCATACAGTATATATAAACTGGTATTCAATGAAGACCAAAGTCTGTGTGGTACAGACAGATGATTAGACTTTGCAGAAAACAGATCCACCAATGGACTGAAACACGTTTAGCAAATGGAAGCTACATATTCCTGAAACCTTGAGGAGGTTATTTTTATTTATATGATCATGGACACAGCTGTGGACTGTGTCTTAAGTCATATGTCTCATATGTGTTGAAAAAGATCCCTGTGGTGTCGACCCTTTTTAAAATACATCGATACAGAATTGAAACCAGAGTTAGGAAGTTGACGTTTTTAATTGGAATAAGATGTGTGATTTAAAACATCTGTACGCGTCGGAGGCGTTTTGGATATCGTTCTGGATATCATTCTGGTTTGGTGCTGCACTTTGCCATTCCCTTTTGGACTTCAGTCACCCTTCTGTATAATATCAGAGCATCACGTGGACAAGGAGACATTAAGGCATCGTCCTAAAACACACTCAACTGCACCTGACTTTAAGTCTTGTCACCAGAAAGCCTGTCTTTGGGATTCAGACGTCAGGTAATTGGTTTGTGATGAACTCACGTCACAGATCTGCACCTTCTCCCCTCGCTCTGTGCATGCTCACTGGGCGTAAAAGCCAGATCAGGTGTTTGTAAAGCTCACCGGTCAATAGAGTAAGAATGAATCCCACAGCTTTCTGACCGCCGTTAATCGGTGGTCACTCAAAAAATATGTCAAATCAAATGGAAAAGTCTTCAATAACAAGGAACTGGTTGAAATGCAGATATGTAGTTCTGCTTGTCAAAGAGCACCAACATTTTCATTTACAAGCTTTTTTTGGGTGTGTTTTTATCTTTAACTATGTCTTTTTGGAACCGCAGCATGAACTGGAGTGGACATGAATTTAAATATACAAACAAACATGTAGATATTTAAATATTGCACCCACGACACCTTCACAGGCTTTAGTGGTCCGCTGTAAACACACTGTGTTGAGATATTGGGGATTAAGTCAAAGCGGAGGGTCTTCTTTTATTGGATTCAGCCCCTCAGAGCCCCCCACCCCATCAGTTCTCCTCATGAATAATGACTGAAGCTGATCAGGTGGAAGCTTAGAGGGGACATCCGGGTTTATAACGGGCTCAGAAAACATCAATCCCCAAAATATGACTGAGTAAACTCAAATGGGAAGAAGATTGTTGGACATATATTGGGAGGCCTGGAGGAAAGAAGTCAATGCCATAGCCCCCATACTGAATAGACTTTATGGACATAATACCACCTCTGCATACACACTGACTTACTTTCATTTCTCCATGTTCTGGCTGTGTGAGGAAAGTGCTCAGATTTGCTTTAAATTGTTCGTAATTAAAAGACAAAATTTCATTTTCTGCGACTGAGAAGAAGGAGCCTGCAGGTCTGAGCGAGCATCATGCATTCACTACTTCTGTTTGTGATCATTGAAACCCATCTGCACAGGCATTAATAGATGTCTGGGAATAGCTTTCATTTGTTCTTTGGCTCGGCTAAGGCACCGACAGCCTGACTTTAAGCCGGTGTTGGTCGAGGAGTATTTCAGCGTCGATGCAGGGGACCGGGATCAGCAGTATGTCTTTCACAGGAAGCGTTGGATTCAGCGGGGAGCGTCTAAATGTGCGCTCTGACACACGGTGCTCAGGAGGGAAAAGTTTCTTACATTGTGCCCACTCAGCCACGTGTCTGTAATCTAAGTGTCAGCTCATCAGCGTGATGCAAAGTGACTAACAACAGGAAGAGCTCTGGCTGCTGCGGCACGACTAAAGCTGAGCCAGACAACAAGAGGAGAGGTCTTTAACGGAGGGACCAAACTAATTATTACTGGTTCATATTCTGCAAAGTGGTATATGTATTTATTTTTGGTGACTTAAATCTTTGTTCGTACAGATGCTGGAACATGCCATCGTCACAGAATTGAGAAACAGTTTTATTTATTTTGATTCAGTTATTTAACATGGTTAAAAGAAGATACAGTAAAGGGTTAAAAAAAGGACGGGTACATATTTATTATTTTATGAGAACAATAAAATACACAACTAGCAATACTGTAAATCAAAAGCTACGAAAAAAACAATAAATAAATATATTAGACATACATATATTACTATAGAAATTCAAATACAAAACAAAACATTCGAAGTTGAAATAATAAAAAAAGTCAAAAATATAAAGTACCCCGAAAAAAATCAGCTGAAATATGAAATAAATATGAATCATATCCGTCACAGTTAGGCAAGAATGCAGGGAGGCGGATACAGGAATATAACCAAAAGGCCTTTTATTCAATAAAAAGCTGGTACACAAAGGAGCAGGCGAGGAGGGACAAAAGGAAAAGTGACAAACGAAACCAGAAAGACTGAGAGGACACAGGAGGGCAGACAGGGGAAATTCAGACAGAAGATCAGGAGCCGAAACCACGGAAACAACCATGAGGAATTCACACAGAACACAAGGGAAAGCACGGGACAAGACACAGCTGGGGAGGGAAGACAATCAGTCAGGAGGGAAGACACAGGAAGGAAGACAGGAGACAATACCTTTCAAAATAAAACAGGAAACTAAGATTGTGAAATATCGTAATTTAAAGTCTGATAAAGATTGGAGGTTTGATTAGAAAAAGGACACAAAAGTAGAATCAACAACAAACATAATAAAAGGGACTCCTATATCTTTAAATGAGTCCAGAAAATAACACATTTAGGCATTTATTTTGGGGCTTTGAAATGAATAAGGTGTAAAATATAAAGTGTAATTTCTTCCTCCCTCCTCGTCGTCTTTACAGCAAGAACTGATGAAGCTTTTTAGAGAAGCAATTACAGACGCATTAGTTTAACAACGTCTGAGGAGATGTTCCCGATCCTGCCCGTCATTTCATTTAGAATGATTCCGCTGGATCATGAGTCTAAATGCACATGTTAATGAAGCTTTACTTCTGTCAGGTTGGACATTTTATAGCTGATAATTACTTTCTGAAATCCATTAAAGTCAGAGTTTGTCAACGGGTTACCGTATCCGGCGTCACAGCGTCAAAGAACAAGCCTTCGTTTCTAATCTGATCTCTGTCGGGGACAAAGCGTCCACTAAGTATACTTCAAACTCTGCAACGACTCGTCTCTTCTGCTGTTTGATAAGAGCATAACTTAAAAGTGAACTGGGATTTAATGGGAACACTGTGTCCTCCGGGCTTTATCCCAACACCTCTTAATGCGTTGTTTTCTGACAGCTTTGTGCGACATTTACTTTTCATTGAGTCTGAAAAAAAAGTAGTTAGTGTTTCACAGCAAGATTTAAAACGGGTATTCTCATCGAGATGTACTTAAAGTAGCGACAGTAGAAGTAGAAGTACTCAGGTCTTGTACTTGAGTAAAGTAGAAGTACTCAGGTCTTGTACTTGAGTAAAGTAGAAGTACTCAGATCTTGTACCTGAGTAAAGTAGAAGTACTCAGATCTTGTACTTGAGTAAAGTAGAAGTACTCAGGTCTTGTACTTGAGTAAAGTAGAAGTACTCAGATCTTGTACTTGAGTAAAGTAGAAGTACTCAGGTCTTGTACTTGAGTAAAGTAGAAGTACTCAGGTCTTGTTCTTGAGTAAAGTAGAAGTACTCAGGTCTTGTACTTGAGTAAAGTAGAAGTACTCAGGTCTTGTACTTGAGTAAAGTAGAAGTACTCAGATCTTGTACTTGAGTAAAGTAGAAGTACTCAGGTCTTGTACTTGAGTAAAGCAGAAGTACTCAGATCTTGTACTTGAGTAAAGTAGAAGTACTCAGGTCTTGTACTTGAGTAAAGCAGAAGTACTCAGGTCTTGTACTTGAGTAAAGTAGAAGTACTCAGGTCTTGTACTTGAGTAAAGTAGAAGTACCAGAGTGTAGGAATACTCTGTCACAGTAAAAGTATTCTAAATGTTCCTCCAGTGAAAGTAGAAAGTACTCTCCTCTAAATGTACTTAAAGTAGTGACAGTAAAAGTACTCATTGTTTGATTCCCAAGTACCTCAAAATTGGACCTTTCTCAACCTTATTCAGAACTATCTGCTTTTTCTGGCATGAGTCCCTCACACCTTCATTTAAAACGTTGCAGGGCCAAGGTTACAATCCACCTTGAAGCGTGCTCCACTTCCTCACAATCCACCCCACTCCTTAAAACCACCCTCCTCTGCCCCACAGCCTTGATGCTTTGCAAACACCCCCACAAAAAAAGTGGAAAGGGTCAGTGTCGGCGTGTTAGGAACAAATAAGACGTTCATTCAGAGGCGCTCCTCAGGGACGTCTTTTCAATTGGAAATAATCTTTAGAAAAGCACCGACATATTTTGATGAAAGCTTTACAGAGAGCAGAATCCATTCATGGCCAGACACACACCTTGTGTACAGGAAGTGGATATTCAGAAACGGGAAAAATAATTAACTTTACAAATCCAATAAATAAATGTTCTATCCTCTGAGGACAGTGAACCGGGGGGTGACTCACAGGACCGATACGTCCAGGACGTTTTCACAAAGCACCGACTTCCTATCCACTGAACACATCTCGTTTCTGACTCTTTCTGATGCAATGCCCTTCGAACTTTGTTGTGAGGACACACTGAACTCCAGGGAGGAACACGTTGAATGAAAATCCACTACAGCATCTCATAAACTGCAGAAAAGGCAACAGAAACCTGCAGACTCCCAGGACCCGCACTTCAGTAGCACACAGTCTGTTCCGCCCCGTCAGCCGTCATCAACACATCTGGCTCTGTAAACCACACTGCACATTTTACACTTATATTCTGTTCATATTCCATTCCTTCCACACCGAATGTATATATATAATATCCTGCTTTATTTAGTTAATTCCATAGTGTTTACTTGTCTGCCAGTTTGCAGGTTATTTATCTTCATAGTCAACTGTACATATACCTTTTCTCTAATGCCGGTTCATTTCTATTTTAATGTTTATTTCTTCTTTGAGATGTCCATACTTTAGAATTGTTTACTTTAGATTTTATTCTATTTATTTTCCACGCCTTGTTTTGTATTATGCTGCAGTTTGGGATCAATAAAGTCATTCTTATTTTATACTAATGGGTCATAAACAGTCAAAATCTGACCAAGAATTCAGTTTGATTTGATTCTAAAGGTTGTTATTGCTCATACTGAACCCCTGAATATACATATATATATATATATATTTCCTGGCTCTTTTCCAATGCTCCAAAAGAAATCATCCATAAAGCCACACATTAATAGATCCCTTTATTAATAATCAATATCTGAAAAGCTACCACTCCCAGTAAGTGGAGAAATATATATTTATATATGAAAGATGATCTTTTAAATGAAATACTTCCATCGGCCCTTAATGGCCGTTGGAGTCATTGAAGCTGAGCAACAGGAACTGGGTTCAAACTAATGAA
>NC_086361.1:23883210-23907027 GCF_036324505.1 Eleginops maclovinus
GCCAGCAGAATTATTGAATTCATTACGCAGATTGGAAACGGTGATCGGTATGCAGCCCAGGTTTCATCCCGTCAGTACTGCGAGAGTCCGGGAGAAAAACTGCTTCACTTTGGCTCGCTTTCAGAAGAGAGAGGGGGGGAGTACTCAGACCTGGTACTAGAGGAAGTAGAAGTACTCAGACCTGGTACTAGAGGAAGTAGAAGTACTCAGACCTTGTACTTGAGTAAAGTAGAAGTACTCAGATCTTGTACTTGAGTAAAGTAGAAGTACTCAGGTCTTGTACTTGAGTAAAGTAGAAGTACTCAGATCTTGTACTTGAGTAAAGTAGAAGTACTCAGGTCTTGTACTTGAGTAAAGTAGAAGTACTCAGGTCTTGTACTTGAGTAAAGTAGAAGTACTCAGATCTTGTACTTGAGTAAAGTAGAAGTACTCAGATCTTGTTCTTGAGTAAAGTAGAAGTACTCAGATCTTGTACTTGAGTAAAGTAGAAGTACTCAGATCTTGTACTTGAGTAAAGTAGAAGTACTCAGATCTTGTACTTGAGTAAAGTAGAAGTACTCAGATCTTGTACTTGAGTAAAGTAGAAGTACCAGAGTGGAGGAATACTCTGGTACAGTGAAAGTGTTCATTGTTTGATTGGTCCATTTCAGAATAATATTTGTGATATGTATATCTGAAGTACTTCAGAATTGGATTTCAGTACAGTAGTAAATGTACTACACCAGTGGGAACTAAAGTACAGAAAGTGTCTGTCATGCTGTTTCCGGAGCTCGTAGACTTCGTGACGCAGGAGGTTTCTTGTGAATTGAGTTAAAGACTGCGTCAGCGAGGCAGGCGGACCCCACCCCCCATGTATCTCCACTGTGTTAGTGTTGGGGGAGCTCCTGTGTATTTCCCTGTCTGAGTGTGATTGATAATGTCTGGGCTCCGTCCTCTTTGTCATTGGGAGACTTCACCCGATGGTGCGGAATAACAAACCCAGACTTTGAGTCACGCATGAATAAATGCACTCGTTCAGTTCTCGTGTCATTTTGACAGAAGGTGAAACTCAAAGCTTATTTACATTTTCCTCCAAATTGATGGACATGAACCACCTTGTCCAATTACAATGATGCAAGAATGATCCTTAATGAAGTCATGACTCAGCTTTTCATTACTTCCTGTCCCCTGGTCTGGAGGTCAACGGTTTTCTGAATGTGTTTTTGGTTGTTGTCCTGAAATAAGGTCTGTGGTTAACACAAGCTGAAGAGGGTTTACTGTTTGTTTTACGACATAAAATACATCAGTAAATACCCCACTGGTGGATTTAAAAATGGAGGCTGCTTACAAGTGTCTAAATGAGAAAACTAGACATAATCAAGGCCAACATTAGCCTCCTTTAGCTTAGCGGTGGAGACGTGAAGTCATGTGACCGTGCTGTAGTTCCTTTATAGCCCAACATTAGCCTCCTTTAGCTTAGCGGTGGAGACGTGAAGTCATGTGACCGTGCTGTAGTTCCTTTATAGCCCAACATTAGCCTCCTTTAGCTTAGCGGTGGAGACGTGAAGTCATGTGACCGTGCTGTAGTTCCTTTATAGCCCAACATTAGCCGTCTTTAGCTTAGCGGTGGAGACGTGAAGTCATGTGACCGTGCTGTAGTTCCTTTACAGCCCAACATTAGCCGTCTTTAGCTTAGCGGTGGAGACGTGAAGTCATGTGACCGTGCTGTAGTTCCTTTACAGCCCAACATTAGCCGTCTTTAGCTTAGCGGTGGAGACGTGAAGTCATGTGACCGTGCTGTAGTTCCTCTGTAGCCCAACATTAGCCTCCTTTAGCTTAACGGTGGAGACGTGAAGTCATGTGACCGTGCTGTAGTTCCTCTGTAGCCCAACATTAGCCTCCTTTAGCTTAGCGGTGGAGACGTGAAGTCATGTGACCGTGCTGTAGTTCCTTTATAGCCCAACATTAGCCGCCTTTAGCTTAGCGGTGGAGACGTGAAGTCATGTGACCGTGCTGTAGTTCCTTTATAGCCCAACATTAGCCGCCTTTAGCTTAGCGGTGGAGACGTGAAGTCATGTGACCGTGCTGTAGTTCCTTTATAGCCCAACATTAGCCGCCTTTAGCTTAGTGGTGGAGACGTGAAGTCATGTGACCGTGCTGTAGTTCCTCTGTAGCCCAACATTAGCCGTCTTTAGCTTAGCGGTGGAGACGTGAGGTCATGTGACCGTGCTGTAGTTCCTTTATAGCCCAACATTAGCCTCCTTTAGCTTAGCGGTGGAGACGTGAAGTCATGTGACCGTGCTGTAGTTCCTCTATAGCCCAACATTAGCCGTCTTTAGCTTAGCGGTGGAGACGTGAAGTCATGTGACCGTGCTGTAGTTCCTTTACAGCCCAACATTAGCCGTCTTTAGCTTAGCGGTGGAGACGTGAAGTCATGTGACCGTGCTGTAGTTCCTCTATAGCCCAACATTAGCCGTCTTTAGCTTAGCGGTGGAGACATGAAGTCATGTGACCGTGCTGTAGTTCCTCTATAGCCCAACATTAGCCTCCTTTAGCTTAGCGGTGGAGACGTGAGGTCATGTGACCGTGCTGTAGTTCCTTTATAGCCCAACATTAGCCTCCTTTAGCTTAGCGGTGGAGACGTGAAGTCATGTGACCGTGCTGTAGTTCCTTTACAGCCCAACATTAGCCGTCTTTAGCTTAGCGGTGGAGACGTGAAGTCATGTGACCGTGCTGTAGTTCCTTTATAGCCCAACATTAGCCTCCTTTAGCTTAGCGGTGGAGACGTGAAGTCATGTGACTGTGCTGTAGTTCCTCTGTAGCCCAACATCAGCCTCCTTTAGCTTAGCGGTGGTGACGTGAAGTTTTTGTTAGGCTTATGTTCCTGCAGGATTCTTGCTTTTGAGCGTGTTCACCATGGTTGAAAGCACTGATTGAGTTGCTTTGGATAAAAAGCGTCAGCTAAATGAAAGGTTGCTCTCTTGGGTTCGGAGGGTTAAGAGGAGGAACAGAAGCTAATGAAGCGTGTGTTAGGTCAGCACTGTATATATCGACTGCTGGGCATCAGCTGTTTTTAACACGCTCTGTAGTCATTGGCTCATTAACACACTGGGAGGATGAGATGGCAGGTTTTCCCCTGACGGTTTGAAGATATTTCGGGGCTTTCTATCAATTAGGATCATGCATTCTTAGACTGATGACTCGATCATTGGTCGTCTTATCATCATGGTGAAAAATATGACATTTTTGGTTAATTTGGTTTGTTTTGTGCAACACGTTTTTCTCTACTAAGTCTAGGTACATAACATTTAAGATATCAAGATGCTGTTAGTTTTCCTGCCATTTATTGATTGAAAAGGAATCAATATTATTCTTAGGTTGGTATGATTCATCGAGACCAAAGACAGAGATTTCATTTCTAAACATTTTGCCTTAAGGCACACAGATCCTTTGAGCCTGGGGAAGATAGACCCATGAGCTAAGAAGGACGTAGGTCTTAATCATACAATTAATTAAGCCAATTTAGTCTTGCATGATCATTAGGACAGCCTTGCAAAGTCAAACAAAGTCAAACTCAATATCCGCTGAGAGTTTTTATTGAACTAACTAGTGTTAAAACGCTGTTGTCTAAACCTCCAGGTGGCACAAAGCACTGTTTGCATTCATGCAGAGTTGTGTTTGTGTTCACCTGATGAATCATCTATCTGGACCTTTCGTTGCTCCACAGCGTTTTGTATTTGCAGCGTTTGGTTTCAGCAGCTTTTAGTAAACGCTGCTCATGTTTCCTCTGCTGAATGTTCTCTAGATGCTGCATGTGTTGAAGAGATCTGATTTGAGTTTCTATATCTGCATCCTCTCTGAAGCTGCAGCAGACTCAGTGTCACTCGTTATCACCTGTCGGCCTCCGTATCCTACGGCACTGCATTTCTTCTCAGAATAACCCGTCAGAACGCTGGAAAGCGATTTTCCCTTCTACAAACCTTGAATTAGTGTCGGTCCATTATCTCTTGTGTCACCGGTGGGACTGAAGCTCAGCACATCTTCCTGTTTAATCTCCACTCACATATCACTGACACTTCATCCACATGAACAGATATTCATGGCAGCAGCTTTCATCTGCAGCGCGAGTCCCCGCCGCTCTCTAGTGGGACAGAAGGATCGAATCTGACCTTATTCATCTCATCCTGCAATCCATGGTGCGAAAGCTCGGCGCCGGTGGGAATTGAGCAATTACCATGCGGTGGCATCAGGTCCCCTTCCTGTCACAGGTCTGAATGTGTTAACTCTGCTGGAATATGGAACAGCTGGGATCAATACGGACATGCTGCTATGAATGCTGGGGTAGCTTTTATTGCACATCAGGCATACGGAGAAAAAGACTGTGATGAAGGACGGACCTGTTCCACCTCAACCAACCTCAAACCGGAAGCCCTGGCTTTAGACACCGCATATGAAACAACCTTACATATGACTTAGTGAAATGGGAGTCCATGCACACAAGAAGCAATAAAAACATGCAGATTGGTTTATTTTCTGTAAACAATGCACTTTTCATTGTGCATTTAATCCATTGTGCATATGAATGAAGTAGGGATGGATGGTGATGAAACAGTTAGACTCAAACCACGTAGAAGGGGCTTCTTCACATAAAAGCAGATTACATTTCTCAGATTAAAGTGGTACATTTAAAGGGGAAAAAACTCAACGATTTACAGGAAGAAACTCTCACATCTGTGGGAATTAATCAGTTTTGCGATGGAAAAAATGTTCTGAAATGTTCAGTAAAAAAACTTGGAAAATTGTGTTTGAATCGTGTAACTACGCGACAGGGTAACATGGGACATTTCTGGGGAGGAAAAAATCTGAATCCAAGAATTCCAAAAAGAAGAGATTACAAAACATTATTTCATAATTTTGAGATTTTTAGAACAAATAAAAAATAGTAATTTCTATTTCAGAATGTTCAGGAAAATAATTCAGGATATTGAGGAAAATTGTTCAGAGTTTTGAAATTTTCAGAATAAATTAAAAATATCAATTCTAGAATTTGGAGAAAAAAATCTGAATTTTGGGGAAAATTCTGGGAATAATCACAGAATTCAGTCAGACAGATTTTTTGAAAAGTCAGACCTTTTTAAAAAGGGAACATTTCAGACATTTGGGGAAGTTATAGAATTTTGAGATTTTCTGAAAAAACAATGATTATCAGAATCTTAGAGAAAAGTCAGAATTTTGTCACAGTTTGTACCACATTTAAAAAAGCCTTTTTGATTATTAGCCCTGATCAAGGTTTTTGAGTCCATCACCATCGCCTGATGTTCTGGTATGCGACCAGATGTTCATATAAAGTGAAGACACTGACCAGGTCCGTGTTAACGATTGGATAAGATTTGCCAGTAAGTAAGACTTCAAGTGTCACCGCTGTTGATTTGTGAAGCCTCACCAGTGAAGTGAAAGAGGGTCACGTGGGATTTCTTTATGTGTGTTTCTCAGATGTTGTGTGAGGGTCGTTAATCACGAGCCTAATGCGAAGAGGCAGCGCAGAGAATAGAGTCGGTCTGCTGAGTGACACCCTCTGGAAAAGGCATGACATTTCATCTGGGCATGTTTCACACACACACACACACACACACACACACACACACACACACACACACACACACACACACACACACACACACACACACACACACACACACACACACACACACACACACACACACACACACACACACTGCTCTCAAGCTCTGCGACATAACGTGTTAGCTCTGGATTTTTTCTGCTTCCAGTTACAGTGATGACTCTGGTTTCTCACACATCTCTTACTCACACACTCACACACACACACACACACACACACACACACACACACACACACACACACACACACACACACACACACACACACACACACACACACACACACACACACACTGGTCAGAGCTATGGATCAGAGTTTTGTGACAAATTGTCTCCGGACAGATCTTCTCACAGCAAACATCAGACAAAGGCTATCTGAGGACAGACTGGGGGGTTTGTCTAATGATGAAAAAAGGGGGGGTGAAGTCTTTGTAGGAGAACGCATCACGTTTCGTTATCGTTTTTATTCTGTATTCTTTGGACTATTATAAAGATCATATGGACCCTGGTTCATAAGAGCAGAGTTAAAAAACACACAGATTAAAAGAATATAAAAAGGGCTTTTTGAAACCTGTAGAAATACAGAATGGCCTTTGACGAAGTTTGGGCAACTAATAAATAATGATTTGTTTGCAGTTCTTTTTTATATTTCCAAAAATGTATTTGATCCAAAAATGTCAAGGAGTCTTTCAGATTCCACTTCCCTTTTGATTTGAAAGCGCAACACATAATAATAATAAAACCTATCTCCGATTTTTCAAATTCCTGCCCTCTGAAGGCATTTATTTGACCTTCCTCTCAGAAATAGGTTTTCACACATTTTGTCCTTGAGATCTGCAGAAACTGTGGGTCAGTTGATGCGCTGGGTGACGTTCAGGATCATAAAGCTGGACAACTGTCTCTGCCTCAGAGTGAGTCTGTCTCAGAGCTGGAAGCGTTTGTCAGTCTTTCTGAAGGTTAGCTTCGTTAGCGAGCTAGCTTACAAAATATCTGCAGTGACGTCAGAAGGAGTCATGTGATCACATCGTTAGAATAAGACCAGAAAACATTTCAGGAGAACAACAACAGAGACAGAGACAGAGACAGAGACAGAGACAGCTTTATGACCCTGAACGTCCCCCAGCGCTCCGGTCCCTGCTGTGTGCGTCTCTCTTTAGTGTCCCCTGGTCTCCAGCTGTGTGCGTCTCTTTAGTGTCCCCTGGTCTCCAGCTGTGTGCGTCTCTCTTTAGTGTCCCCTGGTCTCCAGCTGTGTGCGTCTCTCTTTAGTGTCCCCTGGTCTCCAGCTGTGTGCGTCTCTCTTTAGTGTCCCCTGGTCTCCAGCTGTGTGCGTCTCTCTTTAGTGTCCCCTGGTCTCCAGCTGTGTGTGTCTCTCTTTAGTGTCCCCTGGTCTCCAGCTGTGTGCGTCTCTCTTTAGTGTCCCCTGGTCTCCAGCTGTGTGCGTCTCTCTTTAGTGTCCCCTGGTCTCCAGCTGTGTGTGTCTCTCTTTAGTGTCCCCTGGTCTCCAGCTGTGTGTGTCTCTCTTTAGTGTCCCCTGGTCTCCAGCTGTGTGCGTCTCTCTTTAGTGTCCCCTGGTCTCCAGCTGTGTGCGTCTCTCTTTACTGTCCCCTGGTCTCCAGCTGTGTGCGTCTCTCTTTAGTGTCCCCTGGTCTCCTGCTGTGTGCTTCTCTCTTTAGTGTCCCCTGGTCTCCAGCTGTGTGCGTCTCTCTTTAGTGTCCCCTGGTCTCCAGCTGTGTGCGTCTCTCTTTAGTGTCCCCTGGTCTCCAGCTGTGTGCGTCTCTCTTTAGTGTCCCCTTGTCTCCAGCTGTGTGCGTCTCTCTTTACTGTCCCCTGGTCTCCAGCTGCGTGCGTCTCTCTTTAGTGTCCCCTGGTCTCCAGCTGTGTGCGTCTCTCTTTACTGTCCCCTGGTCTCCAGCTGTGTGCGTCTCTCTTTAGTGTCCCCTGGTCTCCAGCTGTGTGCGTCTCTCTTTAGTGTCCCCTGGTCTCCAGCTGTGTGCGTCTCTCTTTAGTGTCCCCTGGTCTCCAGCTGTGTGCGTCTCTCTTTAGTGTCCCCTGGTCTCCAGCTGTGTGCATCTCTCTTTAGTGTCCCCTGGTCTCCAGCTGTGTGCGTCTCTCTTTAGTGTCCCCTGGTCTCCAGCTGTGTGCGTCTCTCTTTAGTGTCCCCTGGTCTCCAGCTGTGTGCGTCTCTCTTTAGTGTCCCCTGGTCTCCAGCTGTGTGCATCTCTCTTTAGTGTCCCCTGGTCTCCAGCTGTGTGCGTCTCTCTTTAGTGTCCCCTGGTCTCCAGCTGTGTGCGTCTCTCTTTACTGTCCCCTGGTCTCCAGCTGTGTGCGTCTCTCTTTAGTGTCCCCTGGTCTCCAGCTGTGTGCGTCTCTCTTTAGTGTCCCCTGGTCTCCAGCTGTGTGCGTCTCTCTTTAGTGTCCCCTGGTCTCCAGCTGTGTGCGTCTCTCTTTAGTGTCCCCTGGTCTCCAGCTGTGTGCGTCTCTCTTTAGTGTCCCCTGGTCTCCAGCTGTGTGCGTCTCTCTTTAGTGTCCCCTTGTCTCCAGCTGTGTGCGTCTCTCTTTACTGTCCCCTGGTCTCCAGCTGCGTGCGTCTCTCTTTAGTGTCCCCTGGTCTCCAGCTGTGTGCGTCTCTCTTTACTGTCCCCTGGTCTCCAGCTGTGTGCGTCTCTCTTTAGTGTCCCCTGGTCTCCAGCTGTGTGCGTCTCTCTTTAGTGTCCCCTGGTCTCCAGCTGTGTGCGTCTCTCTTTAGTGTCCCCTGGTCTCCAGCTGTGTGCGTCTCTCTTTAGTGTCCCCTGGTCTCCAGCTGTGTGCATCTCTCTTTAGTGTCCCCTGGTCTCCAGCTGTGTGCGTCTCTCTTTAGTGTCCCCTGGTCTCCAGCTGTGTGCGTCTCTCTTTAGTGTCCCCTGGTCTCCAGCTGTGTGCGTCTCTCTTTAGTGTCCCCTGGTCTCCAGCTGTGTGCATCTCTCTTTAGTGTCCCCTGGTCTCCAGCTGTGTGCGTCTCTCTTTAGTGTCCCCTGGTCTCCAGCTGTGTGCGTCTCTCTTTACTGTCCCCTGGTCTCCAGCTGTGTGCGTCTCTCTTTAGTGTCCCCTGGTCTCCAGCTGTGTGCGTCTCTCTTTAGTGTCCCCTGGTCTCCGTTGTGTTGGAGCTTCTTGCAGCGTTTGGTTTCTGCAGCTTTTAGTAAACTGCTCATGTTTCCTCTGCTGAATGTTCTCTAGATGCTGCAGATGTTTCTGCATGAGGTTTGATCTGTTGTCGTTCACCGAGAGTCACAAAACCCAATGTCTCTCTGGATGATTAAAGTATTCTGATTCTGGAGATAGTCTGACATATTAAACCGGTATAAAACCTCTCCCTGTAAAAATCAATCCTCTGTTCCCCACGATGAAAGACAGCTTTGAAGAATAATTGTACCGCCTGTGTGGAGTCAAAGGTCAGGTCTCTGTAGGATCGAGTCCATCAAACCGGCAGCCGCTGAATCCTACGGAGACCAATTAACCCGGAGACACCGGGACGCTTCTGATCCCTCTGCAGGTCCACAAGCACCACCAGAGGATCCCATTCATGAGCACCTGCCTCAGAAATGAAGCTGAAGTGTGAGCTCAGTCAGGAAGACGAACCGGAAGACTGGCGAGTCGCGTCTGTACCTTGACTTTACCTGTAATCCATCGCGGCAGGTGTGGATGCACCATAAAGCATCTTCAACACAAACAGTATTTAGGCTTAAGCAAATATCAGTCATCCTGCAGTTTGAATATGGCACTAGTCTGTATGTGTGTGATATTTATAAAATGTGGATTCAATGTGCAGCCATAGTACTTGTTGCAGCAGGTTTCTGCACAGTGGTCTCACTGAGGTTGTTCCAGACGTACTTTGAAGCAGCTGATTCCCATCACTGCTGCTGCTCCTTCAATCTGTCTGATTTACAGACAGCGTCGCCCACTCAGACGTTAACCGGCGAAGTGTCCCTGATGGCTTTCAGTCAAGATGACGGGCAGCGTGTCAAACAGCGGCGTGTTACTGGAGATAAAAGCTCTGTGGTGATTTGATTGGAATATTGAAGCTGAGAGAATGGAAATGTGACGAGAATAAACACCGCTGTCACCACGCTGCGTACGGACAATACTCAGCGGGGAAATCATTCTGAAGGAACGCTTTGTGAGGTTTTATGGAAAGTTTTGAAGAACATTTAAAGAAAACTCACTTTTCTGTTTCTAATCACTTTAAATCCTCAGTAATCAGACTTACTCTCTTTCCCCAGTATCCAGCAATAACACAACCATTCAAACCATTAAAAGTCTACAACAATACCTCCATCACATATCTGACACACACTGCGCTCTCCTGTTTATTTAAGCTGTCGTCGTATTTTAATTTGTTTTCCTCACACATTTTACTCATTGTGCTTATATTAGATGAAGCAAGGATTCTGATTCTGATGACTTCATTTATCCGCTGTCAGAACCTAAAGGGGGTCTCCACCATGCATTCTTTCTCCCACCCAACAGGGAGAAATGTTTCTGATTGGTTGTCTGATTGCATAGAAGGCTATGAGAATATTCCCTCTTTTGAATTGTGTACATGCATTGTATAAAGAACGTTTTCAGACTAAAAGTTAATAAAAACAGTGCAGAAAGATGAGCATTATCTTTAGTTTGCTCTGCGGGACCAAAACTAACGGGCATATTTAGATTTAATTGCACTTGTATTCGAACCACTGATGTCTTGCATCTTCAACTTTTTCTTGGTGAAGTATCAGATGCCTAAAAGATCAGGGGGCCATGGATGTATCCTCTGGGGACACTGAATATCTAAAGCAGGTTTGATGGTAATAAGATTTTAAGATACCGTGTCATGAAGCAAGGATTGGTGTCTTGGAAACCACCACCTGGTGTTGGTCCAAGGAGAGGTCAACGAATCCATAGCAGTTATTTTCCTGGGTTCGCTGAAATCTACAGAAATAATTTGGGTCAGAAGTGTGTGAAAGACAGCTGTGACACAAACTAGGAGTGATATAAGGTTAAATTCATCGTCAACATGGAGGGATATTTAAGGTCTGATCCCCCGTAGACACAACTCTTCTCCAGAGATGTGTTCCTCCCTTTAAACCCGGTTGTGACTCAGAATGTGTGACCTCAGGAGACAGATATGTCAAAATAATAAAAATGTTTGAATGATTGAAAAAACATGCTTTTTCCTTCCCTGAACAGATGCCATCTGTGATAAAAAAATTAAGTCCTTGAGGCGTCAAACTTCAGAGCGGAGGTGTCTGTGCTGCCAGATGCTGCTGGAGGCTCTGCAGTACGCAACATCTTCCAACCATGAAGGCAGATTAAAGCACGAGGGCTCAGTGCTTTCTGATGCATCACAAAGAGATGGTGTCTCACACCGCAGGGGGTATTAACCCACAATGTTAAAACGCTTCAGAATCAGTAGCAGGTGCTTTATACTCGCTGTAAACGAGGCTTCAGATAATCATGAAGAGCAGAGTAATAACATCTTCAAATACCTCCGCTGCAGATATGACCCTCTGAGGGCCGGAGAAGGAAACGTGCTGAGTAATTGAGTTTGAATAATTAATGCTGTCCTCGGCTCAGCATTCATTTTTAGGGGAAATTTCAGGAACAGAGGAAGCTTTCATCACTGCTCAGAGGCAGGAATAGTTCTGTGATTATATCCACTGCAAGATGTATGAAACGCCACAGAAGTAACGCAGCAGATTTCATTTATTTAAACCCGGCGACGGGAAACATGTTTCTAGAATAGAGATACGAATTACACAAAACAACAGTTCCAAAAAGTACGGAGGCGTTATCAGCCAAATACACTTAAAGAGTCTACTTTAAAGAGTCCTCTCCTGCTGATGTTCAGGTGTATATCAGTATGTAGCGTCTCTACTTTAAAGAGTCCTCTCCTGCTGATGTTCAGGTGTATATCAGTATGTAGAGTCTCTACTTTAAAGAGTCCTCTCCTGCTGATGTTCAGGTGTATATCAGTATGTAGAGTCTCTACTTTAAGAGTCCTCTCCTGCTGATGTTCAGGTGTATATCAGTATGTAGCGTCTCTACTTTAAAGTCCTCTCCTGCTGATGTTCAGGTGTATATCAGTATGTAGCGTCTCTACTTTAAAGAGTCCTCTCCTGCTGATGTTCAGGTGTATATCAGTATGTAGTGTCTCTACTTTAAAGAGTCCTCTCCTAATGATGTTCAGGTGTATATCAGTATGTAGTGTCTCTACTTTAAAGAGTCCTCTCCTGCTGATGTTCAGGTGTATATCAGTATGTAGTGTCTCTACTTTAAAGAGTCCTCTCCTGCTGATGTTCAGGTGTATATCAGTATGTAGAGTCTCTACTTTAAAGAGTCCTCTCCTGCTGATGTTCAGGTGTATATCAGTATGTAGTGTCTCTACTTTAAAGAGTCCTCTCCTGCTGATGTTCAGGTGTATATCAGTATGTAGAGTCTCTACTTTAAAGAGTCCTCTCCTGCTGATGTTCAGGTCTATATCAGTATGTAGTGTCTCTACTTTAAAGAGTCCTCTCCTGCTGATGTTCAGGTGTATATCAGTATGTAGTGTCTCTACTTTAAAGAGTCCTATCTACATATTGAGTACTTTTCGTTTCGGTACTTTCAGCATATTTGATGCTCAAACTGAGCTTTAATTTTAAATGTTGAATGCCAGACTCAAACAGTGCTTCTTGTCCCTCTGGTTGAAGTCTTACGTCACCGGGTCTGTTTGAGGTTCATGTCTCCACACAGAAGAGCTAATGTTGAATAAATGAAGCGCTCCTCCAACGACCTGCATTTACGGTCCGTTTGACTGAAACACAGATCAAATGTTAGTGCTGCTCCATGAGGACCTGCAGGATCACAGGCTGCATGACTCACACTGCCTCCGCTGTGTGTGTGTGTGTGTGTGTGTGTGTGTGTGTGTATGTGTGTGTGTGTGTGTGTGTGTGTGTGTGTGTGTGTGTGTGTGTGTGTGTGTGTGTGTGTGTGTGTGTGTGTGTGTGTGTGTGTGTGTGTGTGTGTGTGTGTGTGTGTGTGTGTGTTTCACCCATGCCTACGACTCAGCCCACAGTCTTCTGTCTGCACATGTCTTACTGCTGCTGCTTTCCTCTCAATCCAGTCAGGCACGATACTCCGGGGCGAGGAAAATAAGAGTCAAATGTAAACATTATCAAAGAATGTTAACAATAATAATAAATCAAATTTAATAAAGAGATGAAAAGCTAAATAAATTAATAATAAGAATGTGAAATTAAGTAAAAATAATAATACTTATTCATTATTTTTTTAGGTAAAGAAAAATATATATTTAATTTAAATATATATTTAAATATATATTTAAATTAAATATATATTTAATTTAAATATATATTTAATTTAAATATATATTTAAATATATATTTAAATATATATTTAAATATATAAATATATATATTTAAATATATATTTAAATTAAATATAAATACGTAGAGTTTACTGGACAAAACATTATTGGTTTATACAGTTGTAATAAATACATTCAGATAAATAACAAACATATCCTTATTTCTGAGAGAAGCACTTCTATACAGCTCGCACAAACTAGGAACATACGTGTTTTTATACTGGGAGGAATCTTATACCACTGCTTTGATTTCTGTTCACTCACACTTCAATCATTGCTCTTCGTCCGGACACATTATCATCTGTGGTCAGTGTGTGTGTGACTTCACAGGAATAACACGCAGTGTGTGTTCATAATGGATTGATCAGCAGCGAGGCTCTGCTCCTCTGCAGATTACCTGCTCCTTTACATACACATTAAAGGAGCTTCAATATGATATTTCCATACGTGAGTCAAACAATGCAGACAGACACAAGAGATAGAAGTTCCACTTTCCCGCTGCGGCTTTCCTTTGCAGAATTGTTTTGCTGTTGAATTTCAAATAATATGTTTTATCTTAAAGCTGAAATCATTTATATTTATCACTCGGTTTGAATGGATATGAAATGATCCCTCCACACTACTGATGAAGGAACAGAGAACCATCTTCAGTCTGGTTTCTAGTGCATTGAATTCTGTAAAAGAAACTAGACATCTGTTCTTAGGAATTACAATCTGGTCGTCAGCAGAGTCCTCTGTCGTTTAATCCACAGAGTTTCAACACTCCTTCCTGCCCAAAGCTGCGTTCAAAATAAAAGCATAAACCACTTTTTATTCATCAGTATGTAGAGTCTCTACTTTAAAGAGTCCTCTCCTCCTGATGTTCAGGTGTATATCAGTATGTAGTGTCTCTCTAAAGAGTCCTCTCCTGCTGATGTTCAGGTGTATATCAGTATGTAGAGTCTCTACTTTAAAGAGTCCTCTCCTGCTGATGTTCAGGTGTATATCAGTATGTAGTGTCTCTCTAAAGAGTCCTCTCCTGCTGATGTTCAGGTGTATATCAGTATGTAGTGTCTCTACTTTAAAGAGTCCTCTCCTGCTGATGTTCAGGTGTATATCAGTATGTAGAGTCTCTACTTTAAAGAGTCCTCTCCTGCTGATGTTCAGGTGTATATCAGTATGTAGCGTCTCTACTTTAAAGAGTCCTCTCCTGCTGATGTTCAGGTGTATATCAGTATGTAGTGTCTCTCTAAAGAGTCCTCTCCTGCTGATGTTCAGGTGTATATCAGTATGTAGTGTCTCTCTAAAGAGTCCGCTCCTGCTGATGTTCAGGTGTATATCAGTATGTAGAGTCTCTACTTTAAAGAGTCCTCTCCTGCTGATGTTCAGGTGTATATCAGTATGTAGAGTCTCTACTTTAAAGAGTCCTCTCCTCCTGATGTTCAGGTGTATATCAGTATGTAGTGTCTCTCTAAAGAGTCCTCTCCTGCTGATGTTCAGGTGTATATCAGTATGTAGAGTCTCTACTTTAAAGAGTCCTCTCCTGCTGATGTTCAGGTGTATATCAGTATGTAGTGTCTCTCTAAAGAGTCCTCTCCTGCTGATGTTCAGGTGTATATCAGTATGTAGTGTCTCTACTTTAAAGAGTCCTCTCCTGCTGATGTTCAGGTGTATATCAGTATGTAGTCTCTACTTTAAAGAGTCCTCTCCTGCTGATGTTCAGGTGTATATCAGTATGTAGAGTCTCTACTTTAAAGAGTCCTCTCCTCCTGATGTTCAGGTGTATATCAGTATGTAGAGTCTCTACTTTAAAGAGTCCTCTCCTGCTGATGTTCAGGTGTATATCAGTATGTAGAGTCTCTACTTTAAAGAGTCCTCTCCTGCTGATGTTCAGGTGTATATCAGTATGTAGTGTCTCTAATTTAAAGAGTCCTCTCCTGCTGATGTTCAGGTGTATATCAGTATGTAGAGTCTCTACTTTAAAGAGTCCTCTCCTGCTGATGTTCAGGTGTATATCAGTATGTAGAGTCTCTACTTTAAAGAGTCCTCTCCTGCTGATGTTCAGGTGTATATCAGTATGTAGTGTCTCTACTTTAAAGAGTCCTCTCCTGCTGATGTTCAGGTGTATATCAGTATGTAGAGTCTCTACTTTAAAGAGTCCTCTCCTGCTGATGTTCAGGTGTATATCAGTATGTAGTGTCTCTACTTTAAAGAGTCCTCTCCTGCTGATGTTCAGGTGTATATCAGTATGTAGTGTCTCTAATTTAAAGAGTCCTCTCCTGCTGATGTTCAGGTGTATATCAGTATGTAGCGTCTCTACTTTAAAGAGTCCTCTCCTGCTGATGTTCAGGTGTATATCAGTATGTAGTGTCTCTACTTTAAAGAGTCCTCTCCTGCTGATGTTCAGGTGTATATCAGTATGTAGAGTCTCTACTTTAAAGAGTCCTCTCCTGCTGATGTTCAGGTGTATATCAGTATGTAGTGTCTCTACTTTAAAGAGTCCTCTCCTGCTGATGTTCAGGTGTATATCAGTATGTAGAGTCTCTACTTTAAAGAGTCCTCTCCTGCTGATGTTCAGGTGTATATCAGTATGTAGTGTCTCTACTTTAAAGAGTCCTCTCCTGCTGATGTTCAGGTGTATATCAGTATGTTTCTCATACTGCCTGTGCTGCAGCTCCTTTTTTCACCCTCTGTCTGAAACCAGAGCCCAGTCTGCTCTGATTGGTTAGAAGTCTAAATGCTGAATGATGAACAGTTGATCCTCAATCAGTGTGTGTGTGTGTGTGTGTGTGTGTGTGTGTGTGTGTGTGTGTGTGTGTGTGTGTGTGTGTGTGACAGCCGATGGGATTTTCCAGCGAAAGGATAGCCTCTCCTCTCGTCTGAACAGATTCTGCTCCCCGCATCGTTCCGCAGGTTCTGGGATTACTCCACTCACATCACAAATGAAGTCGTTGCTCAGTATTGATTTCCTCCTCACACACACTTCAGTCTCCAGTGTGTGTGTTTGATGAAGGAGTGACAATGGTAATTGAGCCCCCCCCCCCCCCCCTCGTCCCAGTGGAAACAGGTTGTTGTTCTCTCGCCTGTCACTCAGACAGGTGATGTGCTTTGTCTCCGTGTGCACTGACCCTCTGCTCGTGTTGGACCCCCCGCTGTGACAGCTGTCCCCTCTTTGATGCAGAGCGGAGTGTGACGCTGTTTGATCACTCCATCTCTGCTCCTGCTGAATCAATCGGGATCCTTTCCATCCCTTGGTGTACGATTGAATGCAGGACCACACTGAGTATTGTAGCAACCCTTAAGAGGCCCTGTTCTGCTTCGTGTGGTGGTCCCTCTCCTGTAGGGCAGCTGTTAGTGCATGTAAATGGTCTGCAAAGGCTCAAATCACTAACAATCACCAATCACAGTATGAACCCTCGAGGCTTCCGATCAGGCTTGGAAAGTTAGTCATGCATTTCTCCCGATAAATACAAAGAAATACTAGTTTTATAAACCTGGATTCCTCTTGATTAATCCTATAATTATTGTCATTAGTGCATTAGTTTTATCCCCTCACATTCTAAATCTAATATACTGTAATCTAAAGTGTGTAGTCTTTCCAGCCTCACAAAGCTGCTAATTTGAGCTAAATGCATGTTAGCATTAGCATCCTAACAGCTGGTGTGACCGTAGCGTTGCAGATATCTGGTGGAAAGACTGATATTCTCTCCTCATGGAGGCACTAGACGGAGAACGCTGAGGATCATCCTGGGGGACTATGGATGTTTGCAACACACACTTCAGTCTGTTATCTAACCCTAAACGTTGAAGCATCTATCAGTCTTCTCATCCTCTGAAACCTGTGCAGCTCTTCAGTCCAGACGGCTGTTATAATCCTTCCTCACAGCGACATATACCTGGGCAAACACTTGTCTTTACCCAGCGTGATGAACTGTTTGCAGGGTTCTTCTGCCTGCTCATTGGGAGTGAAGGAGGTCGTGTAAACCAATTAGAGAGCAGCAGCTCGCTCATCATCCCTCAATCAATCAACCCTCAGCTCATATTCATCGTTTCATTAAGACTCAGTGGCTGTTAGGAGGGGATTTACATACCCTACCAGGACATACGGTATATAATAACTACTGATTAAAGCTTTTATATCACTACATCGAGCCATATGCTAACGGTAGAGCAAAGCTAATGCATTTTAGCTTTTTTATCCGAATGACATAAAACTCACCCACACGTGAGACTAACACGGGAACTATGTCACAGGATGCGTGTCTGAAGGAGGCTCTGGTGAGTCTGCAGGAAAAAGCAGACTAAACTGTCTAAAACTGTCAACCAGATTAAAACAAAAGGGCTGCAACAGAGAGAAGACCCTCACTGATACAGCCGTAAGGCAGCATCATACCTGCTTCTGATTGGTCCACAGGAGGAGGGGTTCTCCAGGAATGATGAAACAGTCTGTCAGAACCGAGCCGTCAGTGGGGGGTTCAGAGGAGCGTCTGGAACCAACCCTCCATGCATTGTGATCGCCATTACAATCGATTGTAATGTCTGGACTCAGCGGGGGGGCCACGGCCGTGAGCAGACTCTAGAAACATCCAGAAACTCAAGACTTTCTCAGCTCGAACCTCAAGTGAAGTAAGATCTTGTGGATGGCTGCTGTTTCTCCAGATCCTCTCCAACTTTGCATTTCCATACATTTATTTCAGTGTGTTATATTTTGGCAGTGGTGTAAAGTAACTACCGTAACTTCCGGACTATAAGCCGCTACTTTTCTCACGCGCTTTGAACCCTGCAGCCTAAACAATGATGCGGCTAATCTATAGATTTGCACGAGCTGACGGCCACCAGGGGGCGCTCTAGCAGGAAGCGCAAAAGCGAGACAGACAGGTGGAAGAGATAATACGCCGAGGAAGACGCTACCATAGTTTGATTGTTTTCAACAGCCATTTTGCACATCATGCACACACCCCCATTATGGAAAACACACGAAGAAATGCATATGCATATAACAGCGGGGAGCAGTGTGAAAAACATCCACCATCACCAGCGGGTTTCCAAAGGCTGGACTGCTGCGTGATGAAGAGGACAGCACAAGTGCGCCGAGAGACGACAGTGACATTGAGAGCGACAACGAAAGAGAGACTGAGAAAGTGTGTGATGAAGCCCTTCTGAGGCTGTTCTGCTCAGACTCTGAAGAAGACGACTTTAATGGTTTTAGCGCGCAAAGGGGAAATTAAGATAACGATGAATGACTTTTCTGGGAAGCTGTCTTACTGCTGTTTCACTGCCGTGTTACAGGCAGTGTGTGATGAAGCCCTTCTGAGGCTGTTCTGCTCAGACACTGTTTGGGAAAAAGCGGTAGTTAAAAATATTAAAACCCTTTCTGTGTGAATGTGTCATGTTACAACACCTGGACACCTGCAGCTTACAGACAGTTGGGGCCTATTTATGTACGAAGCTGTTTCCTTTTAAAATTGAGTTGGTGCTGCTTATATTCAGGTGCGCTCCATAGTCCGGAAATTACGGTAAGTACATTTACTCAAATACTCAAGTACTTTACACATGTACAATTTTCAGCTCCTTTTCCTACTGCGTACTTTTACTCCACTACATGTATTTGATCCCTTTAGTTGCTAGGCAGATTAGGATTACTGATGGTAAATATAATCCCTTAAATCAGACTGTAGTTCACCTGCAGTAAATCCAGCAGCTACCCTGCAGTATACAAAGCCATTCAAACTAGCTGCACCTTTACCAGCTCTGAGAACACTTTAAGGATCAATCATTATAAAACATATCAGAGATATTATTCTGAAATGGACCAATCAGACAATGACTACTTTTACTGTCGCTACTTTAAGTACATTTAGAGGAGAGTACTTTCTACTTTCACTGGAGGAACATTTAGAATACTTTCACTGTGACAGAGTATTCCTACACTCTGGTACTTCTACTTTACTCAAGTACAAGACCTGAGTACTTCTACTTTACTCAAGTACCAGATCTGAGTACTTCTACTTTACTCAAGTACAAGACCTGAGTACTTCTACTTTACTCAAGTACAAGACCTGAGTACTTCTACTTTACTCAAGTACAAGACCTGAGTACTTCTACTTTACTCAAGTACAAGATCTGAGTACTTCTACTTTACTCAAGTACAAGACCTGAGTTCTTCTACTTTACTCAAGTACAAGACCTGAGTACTTCTACTTTACTCAAGTACAAGACCTGAGTACTTCTACTTTACTCAAGTACAAGACCTGAGTACTTCTACTTTACTCAAGTACAAGACCTGAGTACTTCTACTTTACTCAAGAACAAGACCTGAGTACTTCTACTTTACTCAAGTACAAGATCTGAGTACTTCTACTTTACTCAAGTACAAGATCTGAGTACTTCTACTTTACTCAAGTACAAGACCTGAGTACTTCTACTTTTACTCAAGTACAAGATCTGAGTACTTCTACTTTACTGAAGTACAAGATCTGAGTACTTCTACTTTACTCAAGTACAAGACCTGAGTACTTCTACTTTACTCAAGTACAAGACCTGAGTACTTCTACTTTACTCAAGTACAAGACCTGAGTACTTCTACTTTTACTCAGTATCAGACCCAAATTGTGTGTGATATATATATATATATATTACTTAGTTTTTTGTACCCCTTGTCTTTCATGTTTATATATTTTTTACACTGCAAGAAACGGTATTTCAGTTTTCTGTATGTATAACACATGTGGAAATGTTGACAATAAAGTGGACTTTGACTCTGAGTACCCCCCTAACCCCCCTAACCCCCCCTTGTCGGTGTGCTATTAGCGTGGTTGTAGCACACTGTGCTCTGCTCTGTTCTCAGTCTCATGGTTTCATATCTTCTATATATTACGGAGGCCTTGTTGGAGGAGCCGTATCCACGCTGTGCTTATGATGATGAATCCTTTGAATCCCTGGATAACGAGTAAGACTTGAATCCTGCAGCAGGAACACCTCGCTGCCACACTCAGTGCTCTTAGTGCACCTGTGACGGAGCGTTTGTATTCCCCCAGGAAAAGAACAAGCAGAGCACCACGGAGTTCTGACCCAGATCTTTAATGTAATCACAGGTTCTGAACAGCCACTCCTCTGCCGTAGAGCAGCTCTCCATCAGAGGGAGTGTGGGTCCATCAGAGCTGCTTCACTTCCCGTCCTCCTGGATGTTGAACTGCCGGGAGGATTTGGTGGACTCCAGCATGAGTTCGTACAGTTGTCCGATCTGGTCGTCCTGGAAGTTTCCCAGGTTCTCCTCCGGGAGGGGGGACCCGAACTTCACGGAGCCGAGCTGCCCCCCCGCCGCCTGCAGGACCTGAGTCTGCAGCGTGTCCCGGTAGTTCTGCAGAACACACACAGGGATTAACAGCTCCTCAGAGGCATTACACACACACACACACACACACACACACACACACACACACACACACACACACACACACACACACACACACACACACACACACACACACACACACACACACACACACACACACACACACACACACACACACACACACTTCTTTAATTTGACGGTAAACTGTATAAAAGCAGTGGTCCTGTTCGCTGTAACGCCACCCATTAGTCTGTGTGCTGCAAATTCAATTCAACAACACGCTGTGTAACGGCGGGAGAGGACTCTTTAAAGTAGAGACACTACATACTGATATACACCTGAACATCAGCAGGAGAGGACTCTTTAAAGTAGAGACACTACATACTGATATACACCTGAACATCACCAGGAGAGGACTCTTTAAAGTAGAGACACTACATACTGATATACACCTGAACATCAGCAGGAGAGGACTCTTTAAAGTAGAGACTCTACATACTGATATACACCTGAACATCAGCAGGAGAGGACTCTTTAAAGTAGAGACTCTACATACTGATATACACCTGAACATCAGCAGGAGAGGACTCTTTAAAGTAGAGACTCTACATACTGATATACACCTGAACATCAGCAGGAGAGGACTCTTTAAAGTAGAGACTCTACATACTGATATACACCTGAACATCAGCAGGAGAGGACTCTTTAAAGTAGACGCTGGTACCAAACGTCTCTCCCCTATTGGCCCTTAAACCCTCTCTAGTCTGGTACAAAGTGTTGTTCTCTAACTCTCTCTAACTCGGTCTGCTGATAAGTTCATATTCAGTTCTTTCTGACCTCAGGGACCTTTTTCTTAACACTAGTAATAATTGCTGCTCCGCTGCAGCCCTCTCAATCAAACAATAATGACTTGCTCTCGGCTTCAGACCGGGGTCCATTAACACAGAGAGCTACCAAAGCTCTGCGCGTCCACACGGGCTCAGGTGTGTCCTCACCGACTGATCTCGGACAGCTCTTTGTGGTTTGGCTCTGGTGACAGCATTACAGAGACGGCCCTGCCATTCCTCTGTAAACTCCCAGGAACACATGATTGTCTCCCAGTGGCTTTAGTCAGATTAACTCTCCACCTGAACACAGCCAGAGGAGTGTAAATATGGCAGAAGCTTCTCGCTGCCCTGATTGGAAGCGATGCAAATGGACTCTGGGTTTGAAAACAATGCATACTGATATGCCGAGGCGTAATGAAAGTGACCGCCTCCTCCCCGGCGGCTTCACAGCTACTGAAACCACAAAGAGAGCTCTCAGGACTCCAGCTGCAATCACCATCTACTTCATTAGAGAAACTGGCTGCAGACGGGTGATTTACCGACCCCCTGCGGTGCGTGATTGTGCTGGAAAAACATCGGCTCTGCCCCATAGTGGCTCCTCATTACTGTGGGAACTGGAGGAAGAGTTGCACATAAACTCGTCATCATCACATGAACCCAGGTAGGTGTTCTGAGGCAGAGGTATTGCAGTAACCCAAACCGAACACAGGGTGGAGGCGCTGCACCTGTGCTGATGTAGGAGAGGTGTGTTTCCTGCTGGAGGAATGTAGCATGGGCCAACTCGTTTAACTTTGGAGTGTTTTTGATGACAGATGCGTTTGTGCTGCTTTCAAGCGCTCAGACTATTCAGAAAAAAAGTTCCCTTCTGGCATCAGTGTCATTTTGCTGGGTATGCTTCAGACGCTGGAGACCCCCCAGCGCTTTTAAAAGGTCTGATTTCAGTCCTTTTTAAAGTCTTGCACCAAGAAATGTTGAAAAGAAACTGGAAAGGTTTTTTTCCCAGTAATAAATCATGAAATGCAATGTTGGTATAAAATCAATGAGTGTGCGTTATCATCCAATCAAAGACAGACCTAGATCATCAGAACGACCACGAGTAAATCATGCACTAAATACCCTGACACTCTCCTCGTGACACGTTTCTATTTCCTCACCTCTGTTCTGTCGCGGACACATGACCCCATGATCAAATAAACATGACTTTTGAATAAAAACTGCAGAATATTTATCAAAGTATTCATGTAAAAAGGAGATGGACCGAAACCTAATAAAAAGAGGTGTGTTTCACTTTCTCAGTGCTGCATTGATTTGGCTGAGGTGTTTTTAAAGGAGGGTGGGCTTGGGTAAATATTCTGAAACACTGCAGAGACGCTCACTTTCCCAGAGAACTGCCCTGACAGTCTGAGGATCATCCAACATGACAAACTACCTCTGGTCCAACGATAGCAGGCGTTCAGAGGATTAAAACACGAGTCAAACAACGTACTGAAGCTGCCATCGTGTGGGGGGGGGCTGACATCACACCGGCAGAGCAAAGCCCATCAAAAACAGCTTTACTGGTTATTGTGCTCAGGGTTTCATTCGTGCCAGAGTCCACGGATACTTCTCTACATGTCTTTGTGAGTAAAGCATGTCCCTTTAATGTGTCACTAATGTGAGAGACAAAGGCAGGACATCTCAACATTTGATGGATGAGACATTCTCTGAGTAGCTGGTTACAGAACAGCTGCTCATTATGCTAAATGTCCATCAGTAACCCATAAGTCATGTTTGCAGCTGTACTGACGATAGGAGGCTTTTGAAATAAAGACATAGAAAGTGATCAAACTGCTTTATGCTCAGGAATATTTCTTATAGAGATAAAAACACTCAAAGCAGCGTGTCTTAATTAAAGGAGCAATAATAAACTGCTGCATTGATTCAGAGTCACTGGGTCACGTGATATGAAGCTTTAGAGAAAATAGACACAAAAGTGCAGAATTTCCCTGTGAATATTATTGTAGAACGGCAGAAAACAAACATTGAAATAAAGCTTATCTTATTGGTCTCGTGACGTAATATCTAGCTAGGAAAAAAGATTTACATTTTCAAATAAAATAGAAGAATAGAAGGTGGACTGAAATCGAAAGAGTACAAATCCAATCCTGCACTGATGGGTCACTGGGTCACAGGACATGGAAGATATTGGTAAAGAAATCAAGACTTTTCTAAAAAACTACAAACTTTCATTGAAACATGAATAAGCTGTCAGTAAAAACACAAACCAGATCACATAGGTGTGTCTCAGTCCAGTGCACTACTCCATGCTGCAGTGATCTGAAGGCACTGGGTCACATGACTTCAAGCTTTGGAAAAACAATCAGGTTGTCAGAACTCTGATGCAGAACTTTCCTAGAAATGTTATTCAGAAGAAAACTCTGCGAGCAAAAAAAGGACTGCAGTTATATATTTCAAGAAACACAAAGGTGAACATACAATCAGCAGGTGGACTGTAATCCAATCAAAGGAGCTTTGAGGGCAGCATTCTATGCAGCATTGATTTGGAGTCCCTGAAGCAAAGAATAAAGGAGCCAGCTCTGATCTAAAGAGACGGGGTTCTGCAGGGGTTCTGCAGGGGTTCGGTGTGTCTGCTTTACCTCCCACTCTGTCATGAA
>NC_086361.1:23907527-23925883 GCF_036324505.1 Eleginops maclovinus
AATATTTTTTTCACTTTCCCCAAAAAAATAACGTCACTACTTCTCCGACTATGCCTGTGTTTGTGGAGGTATGAAGTAGAACCCCGCTACACACGACCTCCTTCACTCCCAATGAGCAGGCAGAAGAGCCCTGCAAACAGTTCATCACGCTGGGTAAAGACAAGTGTTTGCCCAGGTATATGTCGCTTCGAGGAAGGATTATAACAGCCGTCAGGACTGAAGAGCTGCACAGGTTTCAGAGGATGAGAAGACTGATAGATGCTGCAACGCTCAGGGTTAGATAACAGACTGAAGTGTGTGTTGCAAACATCCATATTCCCCCAGGATGATCCTCTTTAAAACTAGTATTTCTTTGTATATCGGGAGAAATGCATGACTAACTTTCCAAGCCTGAGCGGAAGCCTCGAGTGTTCATACTGTGATTGGTGATTGTTAGTGATTTGAGCCTTTGCAGACCATTTACATGCACTAACAGCTACCCTACAGGAGAGGGACCACCACACGAAGCAGAACAGGGCCTCTGAAGGGTTGCTACAATACTCAGTGTGGTCCTGCATTCAATTGTACACCAAGGGATGGAAAGGATCCCGATTGATTCAGCAGGAGCAGAGATGGAGTGATCAAACAGCGTCACACTCCGCTCTGCATCGAAGAGGGGACAGCTGTCACAGGTCCAACACGAGCAGAGGGTCAGTGCACACGGAGACAAAGCACATCACCTGTCTGAGTGACAGGCGAGAGAACAACAACCTGTTTCCACTGGGACGAGGGGGGGGGGGGGCTCAATTACCGTTGTCACTCCTTCATCAAACACACACACTGGAGACTGAAGTGTGTGTGAGGAGGAAATCAATACTGAACAACGACTTCATTTGTGATGTGAGCGGAGTAATCCCAGAACCTGCGGACACACACACGCACACACACACACACACACACACACACAAACACACACACACACACACACAAACACACAGAATAATTCATATTTAATACGACACATTTCAAACGAATGAATAGAATAATAATATTAAATAAGAATGAATAGTATAGTAAATATAATAATAATAAACATTTACAGCTTAAAATAATATATATTATTATTATTATTAATAATATATATTATTATTAATAATAATAATAATAATATATATTATTATTATTATTAATAATAATATATATTATTATTATTATTAAATATATAAAATTATTATTAATAATAATAATTTTATATATTTAATAATAATAATAATAATAATAATTGTATATATTTAATAATAATAATAATATATATTTAATAATAATAATAATAATCTATATTTATTATTAATAATAATAATAATAATAATATATATTTATTAATAATAATGTTATATATTTAATAATAATAATAATATATATTTATTAATAATAATTGTATATATTTAATAATGACTGATAGATTAAAATAGTAAAAATGTGGTTTCTTCTCTTACTCTAAATACCATTGACTTTTGAGGTTTGTTGATTTTTTAATATTGTATCTTTGTTTCATAAGTTTTAATTAAACATGAAATATTAATATTTGAGTTTCCAGGCAGAACTCATACTGGTTTGGCCCAGTCTGTGATGTACTGGTCATCGATCTGAAACAGAAGGTAAATAAAGGTCATATTTTCAGGTTTATTTAGAGGATTTCATTTGTCAGTTAAACTGTGACTGGAGGTTAACAAATGAATATGATTTTTGAGCCTCACTAAATGTAACCTCAGCTGTATAACTAACAGCTGACTCAGAGGAGCCACAGAACTGGACCTCTCCCAGTCGGCACTGAAGCGTCATCGGTTGCCGGGCAGGTTTCACCTCAACAGGTTTCTTTAGCAGGACCGCAGCTCTGAGATCAGCTGACACACACTGATGAAACACACATCAGAAATATGAATGAATCAGTCATAGTGACTTTATTCTGATTAACTTTCCTCCCTTTAGAGAACATTTGAATTGATTTTAGAAAGCAGTACTTTTTAAATCGTCTCAAAAGGAGTAAAAGGTTTCTGCTTCCTGCTCTTTAACACCAAACCCACTTCCCCTAGTGTCTGTGACGGCAGTAAATAACAACACGTGTTTATGGAAGGACACAAAGACAGACATTAGGGAGAGAGTTTTTTATTGGAAAGTGAAACACCGACAGGAGAGGAAAGACAACGCAGAGCATCTTCATCTGACGTCCATCTCTGAACCAAACTACAGTATTTATAACGCCACTGTCCGGCGTCTATGCACACAACACCTCAGTGTCCCTAAACAACAGCAACGTAATGAAAATCAAAAACACAATTATCTTTCAAACCCAATCAAAGAGAGATGCTGTAAATAAACAACTAACTAAAGATCATTCAGCAACACAACATCAAACGCCTCATATCTACACATCAGGAACTGTGTGCACTCTGAGAAATAATTCAAGAACCCTGTAAATGTGACAGTACTATATAGGTATACCTATATAGTACTGTCACATTCAATCACATTCAATCACATTATTCAATCACATTATTCAATCACATTATCAAGCATGCATACCGTATGCATGCTTAATAAAAATGCTGAATATCATCATGCTGAGTATTTGATTTGAGTACATCAAAAATTCATTAGTAAAAATCCAACAGGAATCTTTGAGTGAAATATCCATACTAAAATTAAGTTTATGTCTTTAGGATAAATTAATATTTGACTCACAGATTACATGGTTTACATTTTTGTAATAATAAATGTATGTTTCAACAAGATTTTTGAGAATGCACTACGAATATCAATTAGCTTTAAGTAAGTGTAATTATCAAACAAGTCAACTCAAATTTATTGGACAGTAACTTAACAACGTAAAAAAATCAAGTAAGTGGAACCGACTATAGTGACGACATTCCCTGACGGTTGGGACAGATCTGAAAAAGATGGAGGCAGGCATGGCAGGGCATGGCAGAGCATGGCAGGGCAGAGCATGGCAGGGCAGGGCATGGCAGGGCATGGCAGAGCATGGCAGGGCATGCAGAGCATGGCAGGGCAGGGCATGGCAGAGCATGGCAGGGCAGGGCAGAGCATGGCAGGGCAGGGCAGAGCATGGCAGAGCATGGCAGGGCAGGGCATGGCAGAGCATGACAGGGCAGGGCAGAGCATGGCAGGGCAGGGCAGGGCATGGCAGGGCATGGCAGAGCATGGCAGGGCAGGGCATGGCAGAGCATGGCAGGGCATGGCAGATGTGCTGGCGGGCACAGCGGATTGACTTGAATATCAACTTGACCTGACCGTAAGTAACTGATTTTGAACGAATGTATTTTTTATGATAACATTCCTTAGTTGCTGAAGCCAGACATGAGCATGAAATATCAGTTTACAAACATTACTATCGCGACGAAGCCATTCCTCACCAAAGCTAATCTACTTAATGGGCCTTGTTAGCATCTGAATGTCTAGGTCAGACATGGGCAAACTACGGCCCCCGGGCCACATACGGCTAAGATATTGTAAGTAATATACTGACAAGACATTCAGGCAAGGCCTCACAGCTTTCATCCTTTAAAGATGGCAAATATTTTAAGTTAAATGAGTTTTATTCAGATGGGGAGCTAAGAATTTCACCCATACTTTATGCGGATGATTTTGAAATATGTAATCCGCTTGGAACCTCGCGGAAACAACATAAAGTGACAGCCTTCTATTGGGTACTTGCAGATGTGCCCTCAGAATTGATATCCCAATTAACATCAATTAATGTGACACTACTTTGCAAAGCTAATGATGTTAAGACATTTGGCTATGAAACTGTCCTGGAGCCTCTCTTGAAGGACCTTATTATGTTAGAGGAAGAAGGCATTTTTTTCCTTGCCATTTGTAAAAATATCAGAGGAACAGTTTTTTGTGTTTCAGCAGATAATCTGGGTGCTCATGCTTTGAGTGGTCTGGTGGAAAGTTTTAATGGGCATTACATATGTAGATTTTGTAGTGGGGACCATTCAGACTACCAGCAAAAAGAGGTGCATTCTGGATTTTTTCCACCAAGAACAAAGGAGAATTGTACATCACATGTTCAATCTGTAAAGGAAAACCCTGATCTGGTACATTGTTATGGTGTAAGAAGGTTTGTCCCTTAACAGAAAAAAAATTGAAGCATTTCCATTTTGTGACAGGGTACCCCCCAGATGTACTCCACGACCTCTTAGAAGGTGTAATACCATTGGAGTTAGCACTATGTCTTAACCTGTTTGTAAAAAAGCAGTATTTCACTCAGTTACAACTGAACAATTTAATGACAGAGTTTCCATATAAGTGGACCGACAAAACCGACCGCCCTCACCCAATCCCACTAAATCTTTCTTCTCGCAGATCTATCGGCGGAAACGCACACGAGAATTGGACACTACTGAGATTGTTACCATTTATAATTGGTGCAAAGGTGCCATTCACTGAACCCGCAAGTTCTCATGACCTTAAAAGATATTACTGAACTCGTGGTATCCCCTGTTCATACCGAGAACAGTATTAGTTATCTCGATAAATGGATTTCTGAACATCGCCATAGACTGTTGGAAGGTTTTCCTGACTTTAAGTTAACTCCGAAGTTCCATTTCTTAGAACATTATCCGGACATGATAAAATGCTTTGGACCTTTGGTTTGTGTCTGCACGATGCGCTTCGAAGCAAAGCATAGTTTTTTTAAACGTATTGTTAGACACACCAACAGTTTCAGAAACATTCTACTCTCTCTCAGCACAAAGCACCAAATGATGATGGCTTATCATTTACATGCTGATGCTTTGAAACCTGCATTATGTGTAAGTAAAGTAACTAGTATTCCATTGGCATTGCTGCATGAAGAGATACAGGAGTCTTTTTAAAAAGTATATCCAACACAAACCACGGTGGAGCTGACAAGTGCACTGTCATATCATGGAACCAGATATGCAGTTGGGATGATTTTGCCCCATGGATCTACCAGTGGTCTACCCAATTTTGTGGAGATTTCACAAATTGTGATTGTGGGCAGTGATCTAAACTTCATTGTTAAGTTGCTCAACGGCTGGTATTATGAACATTTTAGGGGGTTTGTTTTGGAGCACTCTGGGAAGGTGACCCTGCTGGGCATAGAGTAACTTAGTGATACATACCTGCTGACAACAAGACGACATGTTATTGTCCAGTTTTAGGTGAGTTAAAAGCCTTAACTGTATTTGTTTTTGTACAGATGGACCGTGTTGTTGTGAAGGTGATTATTGATCATCATAGTAAGAAGCTCACACTGTCATCAGGGATGCCAGATACAGTGGAGCAATTACATAAGACTGTGAAGGACACTTTTCTGATTCATGAGGAATTCACTCTTCATTACCTTGACGAGGACTTTGGAGATTTCTTCACAATTCATTCTACTAAGGAGGTTAAACATAAGGGGACAATCAAAGTGGTTGTCATTCCTTCCATAGTGCTCACAATAGCAACACCAGAGACTGAAAATGTGGCAGATGCAGGCGATGTGAGTGACACTTCCAGCTTTACTTCAAAAACGTTGCCTTCGCTGTCATCCTCTAGTTCTGCAGACTACCAGTCAGATGGCACATCATCAGTGTCATCACAAGATACTATATTGTTGAGCCCTTAAAGGGCATTGTGGCCAAGTGAAGTTGAGATTCCACTTTTTTCAGTTGCGACAGAGGCAGTACTCAGGAATGCGAATAAACAGTTTTTGAAAGATGGCACTGTCCTCAACAACACCCGGGTCAAGTCTGAAATAATGGAAAGGCTGGCAGATTACATGTACAGTTACACTGCCTATCCCACAGGCCTTCAGGTTGGACAGGTTGCAGAAGCCTTAGTCCAAAAACACCCATGTCTAACATAACCCGGAAGTCGCAACGGATGGATTGGATGCATGTACTGCCTCAAATACAAAATGGGGAATTATAGGTCCAAGTTAAGAAATCTTGGATTTCCTGAAGTCACGTGCAATTCTCTTAAAAACAAGCGTCCTGGTGAGAGGAAACCAGCCCAAAATGTAAAAAAGGCACGCAAAGGGGAAGTAATGTATCGCCCACATTATCCTTCAGGAGAAAGCAATGAACAACAAGAGGAACAGCGTCTCACAATCCTGTCCGACTTAAAGAAGAGAGAGAGGGCGACCGTCAGTGTATTGATGTCCAACACATTTGCTCATAGAAGACAGGATGTTGTCAGTCTTCAACTGAGCATCAGAGAGATCAAAGAAAGGTGGCCTGCCTTGTTTGACATGTCACAGGTGAGATTAAACATCTGCAATACAGTTTTATGCAAATGCACCTTGGGCAGCTTGTTTAACCCTAAGTCTGTAAATTGGGCCTTGTGTGTTTTTTGTGTCTTTTTCAGTTTTTTTCAGGTCAACGCTGAGTTCCATGGAATTACCACTGTAAATCTTGAGGCCAAATTCATGTTCAAGTTGGACCACTACACCCCGAAACTGCTTGCCATCTTCCAAGCCAAGAAAGGTGCTGCTGGAGAGAGACATCGTGCAGAGATGAATATTCTACTGCAGGTATTTTAGTTTGCTCCTCTGTTGAGATCATTTTTTCCCCCAGCTTTGTTGTCACCGCTCTCTTGTCTTTTCCACCACAGTGTTTCTCAATTTGCTCTAACCATCTATTTCTTCTTCATATATAACATATACTGCACATTCTTGCTCCTCTACCCATCTGCCTACTATAATGTTTTACCGTTCTTCATTTTTACTCTGTTTCAGTGTGAGTGTATTCTGAGCTATATACCAAAAATATATCACATGGCAAATATGACTTCAAGGTTCCAGTGACCACTCCAGATAAGGGATGAATGATAGGTTGAATGTTGATAGAAATTGTAAGGATTTACCAACTGCTTCACTACATGTTGTTTCATTTATTCAGTGTAGTCAAAACTGTTATAATATTTAAAGTAGAAGGGCCAAAATGTGCACTGAGGAGAGTGACTACTGTATCTTGTCAGCTGTTTAACATTTTTTTCTCCTTAACAGAGTGGAATTCCCATTGAGAAAACTAGAGAAGTTGTCATCAGATGTCTCGTTGATCACCTGGGAGAAGACGTGGGTGCCTTAATCAAGGAATTTGAGGTGAGCGCAATAAAATACATAGTCAGCTGCACTTTGCCCTTTTGTGTCTATTGGAAAGACTGCAACATTGCTCTTGTAGCTTATATCTAAATCAGATTGGATTTAGCAAACCTAATACACCAAATATTATCAAAATCTAAAGTAATTCCACATTGGCATGCCATTCAATTCAAATCTATTTTATTTATGTAGTGCCACTTAACAACTTGTGTAATCTCAAGGCAACAACTTTAAAAGAACAACTTGAACAGGAAGAAACATTGGACATAATTAGGACTGAGGCATGGGGTTAAGGGGGGACAACAGAAGGACAACAGGGCCTAGGTGAGGGATCTGTCATCGGGGAGGGGCGGTTGAGTGGGCAGTTAGTGCAGAGAGATGGAGCTCTCGAGAATCTGTGGAAACACAGAGAGACACCAAGGCCAAACTACAAGTTCAAAACGTTGAAGGGGGAGGAGAGGAGAGGACAGGGCTCCACACTGACATGGTCAAAAACTATTTGCTTCCCCTCTCATACCAGACATGTGGACTCGAGTCACATGACTTGGACTCGAGTCAGACTCGAGTCATGATTTTAATGACTTCAGACTTGACTTGATCAAATTCGGCATGACTTACGACTCGACTTGGACTTGAATACTATTAACTCGAGACTTGACTCGGACTTTGCCTCTTTTACTTGTAATGACTTGACATGCCTCGAGTCAAAAGCTAAATTTCCTGATCATGGACATCCTTCCCTGCAATGCGAACCTGCGAAGCCCCAAAGACCGCAAAGTGAGAGAGCCGGCAGGCAAGTGCGAGCAATGCAATCATGTGGTGGATTTTGGCCTTTTTGGATTGGATCAGGGACCTAACCAGCGTGATTGGATAATCCCCGGGTTTCCCCTCATTAATATTCACGATTTCCCCGGATTTCATCTACGGAAAAGATGCAATTGTGCCACGGAAGGGAAGCCTAGTCGAGAGCTGTCCGTCTGGTCTGCGTCTCTCTCAGTTGCAATTGGCAGGTTTAAGATCCAGATTAGGTTCATGGTTGTGAATTATCTATGTAAATCGACTCTATAGATTACACGTTCATTCTACATGTTGAATGATGATAGCGTAATACAAATATAGGCTATACATACAATGACAAAACTGCCGTGGGCGATATGTTATCCGTATCCTTTGTTAAAATTAATGTTCAATAGCTCTATGCCAATGGGAACAACAGAACGTGCGCATTACATATGGACCAATGCGACACGTTCATAACGGCCGTGGACCGATAAACACTCAGTACCGTACGCACACCAACCGGCATTTGCGTGTTTAACACCGTGTTTAACACCGTGTTTAACACGGTGTTTAACAAGGTGTTAAACACCGTGTTAAACACCGTGTTTAACACCTTGTTAAACACGGTGTTAAACACCGTGTTAAACACGGTGTTTAACACCGTGTTTA
Organism: Eleginops maclovinus; assembly: GCF_036324505.1. Classification (NCBI taxonomy): domain Eukaryota; kingdom Metazoa; phylum Chordata; class Actinopteri; order Perciformes; family Eleginopidae; genus Eleginops; species Eleginops maclovinus. The sequence continues at coordinate 23,916,091 of NC_086361.1, forward strand.
ACACCTTGTTAAACACGGTGTTAAACACGGTGTTAAACACCTTGTTTAACACCTTGTTTAACACCGTGTTTAACACTGGCGTTACCGCCGCTTAACTTAAATAATGAAGAACTGCTTTTAATTACGACTTGGCCGAGATCTTAACGTGCTGTTCATGCGTTTCCCATGAATAGCCTACTACTATAACTCGGAGCGGAGCAGGATATAATGCGCATGTGCGACGTTGCTAGGCAACGTGTACAAAGGCTGGGGGGGTGGGGGGGGATGCCCCCAGACCCCCCAGACCCCCCTACAACGGTTTAGTTTGTCACCTTTTTCAGCCCTTCTGAGTTTGCAGGTATGTACACAAATAACTAAGATTAGGGAGGTGTACTCTGTCTCTCTCTCTGTCTGTCTGTCTCTCAAGCGCCTACCCCCAGCACCTTTCATTGTGTGTAGTCATGCTGCTTAATTGTTATGCAGATTAAACATTGTTTTATTGAAATATTAGGTTTCTTTGTGATTTAAGCAAAATGTTGACCTACTGTAACTGGCATCCACTGAAGCATCAATGCCAGTTACATGCATCCACACAGTCCATGCCTCACTAGTCAAGGCGCTTTACCAACTTTAGGATGACAGTGGTGCCTTCCGTGCTCATACATTTCTAACCCACCATTCACACACAATACTTTGAAGGTCTTTGGGCGCATGCGTATATACAGATATATAAAATATATGCATAGTTTAATCTGTATGTATAAAAAAATACTGAAGATTAGGTTGATATGTTGAAATTGTGTGATCGTTAGTCTGATAATGGCATTATTAAGTGAAGAGTACATGATGACTTGTTCAGGACTCGAAGAAGCTTGGGACTTGGACTTGGACTCGACTTGGCTTTGGTGTTACTTGGACTTGGACTCGACTTGCCCTTCTCTGTCTTTACTTGGGACTTGACTTGGACTTGACTGCTGAGACTTGGGACTTACTTGGGACTTGCCAAACAGTGACTTGGTCCCACCTCTGTCTCATACACCTGTTGGTCATCACGTGTGTCTTACCTGTATGCTTTTATAATCATAATACCCAACCTAGTGGCCAAACATAAAAACTACATATGGTGCCAACAGTCCACTTGACTCAATTCAATATCATTGTGACATCTGTGACCTGGATTAATGAGGATATGTACAGATACCTTCATTCGTGTTGAAGTCATCCTCATTGTTATTATTTGCATGGGTCTATTCAGATCATTCAAATTTGTTATATTTGCTAGTTAAAATAATAGACAACTTAGAACATGATGTTTGTATAGCTGAGTTTATGTAGTTTGGTCATTTATTTTATTCTGGTGACATTCTGCCTGCTCTAACCACTTTCCTTTACAATGTCTACAGACTTCTGATGATTCAGCCATCAATGTGGAAGAAGAGCTGGGAGCAGAGATGATGGCTCTGTACCTTGTGCGAAGTGAAAATGGACAAATCAGGGACGTAGGGCTCGTCATTGAGAGTTCCATCGTACTCAACCACCTTGGGGATCTCAGCAGAGCCTGCTGCTACTTGCTTGGGCTAACTTATGCCTTGGATCTTAAATACCCCAAAACTCTAAAGTACACTTTTGAAGTATTTCAAAAGATGCTTGTTGAAGTGGATGCTGGGAACCTGTCAACAAAGGTGCAAAGACTGAAAAACAATGTGATGATATAGTTGTCTGTTGGGTGAGCACAGATGAGACTCAAACCCACTTGAACATGCGTGTAAGGCAAAAACAGACTGTACCCTCAGGAATTAGTGAGATCCTTCTGGACAGAAACTTGGATGATCTGTGGCTTCATTTTGGAAAACCTTTCCCAGGTGTTGTCTGTCCCTGCACAATCTGACTTCTTTTTGATTGCACATTTACAATTCATTCCTGAGCCACAAGGCTTCAAATTTTACTTAAATGTTGTACGTCTAAAGGAGAACGTTTTTGTATTTTCAGTTTGGAGTATCTGGAAATGTGAGAAATGCATGTGATTAAAAAGCACAAGAGTTGACCATTGCATTGTCACATCTAAACATGAAGCCACATATGCTGGAGATGATGTTTGCCCTTATGTTACAGATTGTTATAGACATAGCTACTACTCATCAATGTGTTTAGTGTGAAGATTACACCTAGCATTAATATTCATCTTTAACATGTATCTTTTTTTCATGCCCATTTGGCAAGAAGTATTTGTTTGATCTTGGGTATACCGAATTTCCTTTCCTGTAACGGTGTTGCTGTAGGTTGTGTCCACATAACTTCAGTGGTAAGACAGATGGACATGTTGTTGAGGTAACTGTTAGTTGGTGATGATTGAGATGGGGAAAAAACACAGTTGAACCCCTCTGTTGTTGTGATACAACTCCAGTTCTTGTGGAGAATTTTGAAGAATTCTGAAAAGAAAAAAATCCCTGTTGCACTTTTGGTTATTACTTGCAATATGAATAATGTTGCTGCTAGTGTGTGCAGATGTTGGGGGAAGAAATGTAATTTTCTGTGGGAAAATTGTTTTAAAATAAAGTTTTCCTGTTTTGTGAGCCCTTGGTCATATTCGTTTATAGTAGCTACTGAATATCCTCAAATAAAAAATACAATTTAAAATCAGTACAACACATTTCTTTAGTAAGTCATTAGCACATTTGTAATTATCTCCTATAAATGTTTTCAATTATATTTGCTGAGTTTCTTTAGTGTTTTCTACTCAGGTTTTCCATATGGTTAACACAGCATTTCAGTTACATTTACCTAATGTATGTGGTATTTGAGCCAAGTCAATTCATTCAGACGTATTCGAAAATATTACTTTAGATTTAGGATTCATGTTTTGTTTTAACCGATTAGAGAGATTTCAAATCAACTCAATATCTTCGAGTGTAAAAATGTTTCACTAATTGTATCAAGTAATATGCAGTATTACTTTTTAGAGTGTGTGTGTGTGTGTGTGTGTGTGTGTTACATAATATTGATTTGCCAGAAACCCAACAGCAGAGAGGTTCTGATTCTCTTCAGATGAGACAGATTTCCTGAGCAGAAATACATGATCAGAGGAAAAGACACTTCATGAGAAACCAAATAACATTTCCTCTGTCGTCCAATCAGTGAGCGTCTCCTGCTGGATTCAAACCCTAATATTACCAGGTAATGATCCCAGGATAATCAATGGTTCCCAGTTTACAGGGAGAAGTGGTGCAGCGCTGCCTGACCCATAACCCTAAAGAAGAGGACATAAAGAAGTGAGATCGAGTCCTTAAAGCCCAACATTGACCTGATTTAGACCTGAGATATCCCTCAGGTGCTTATTCTATTTCCAATTGCTGCTTCTCTATTCCATTGAACTGATGTCATTGATTTCCTAATATCTGCGTTCCTGAGAGCGAGCCTTCCCCACGGCGCTCTGCAGAAGGATCTGAACTGTACCGCTGCTCCTCCAGACGCTTCACAGCAGAGAGAGAGGCAGCTCTGAGAGACAGCAGCTGGAGAGGGGATGAAGCGCCTCACTGAGACGGCTGATTCAGCTGGGTGAGCTCAGCGCTGGAGGCCGGAGAGGGAGAGTTCTTATTGGCTGAAAGGAAAAGCAGAGAACAGTGTTTCAGTCCTCTGTCCCTTACACAACACAGACAGGAGACACACAGATCAGTCCTGCAGAGGTCAGCCTCCAATCCCTCCCCCTGAAGGACTGAACGCTGTCCAGATCCACATCACACTGAGAGGCTCTGAGTCTGCTTTGCTTCCTCAAAGCCTGGAATTAAAGACTGAGGACACTGATATGAGACAGGGCTTCTGATTGGTCCCTCACCGTTCCTCTCTCTGTAAACCAGGAATCCGATCCCAGCGATGAGGAGGAGGAGGAGAGCAGCCACCGCAGCCCCGATGATGATGAGGAGGGGGTTCCCTGTGGAGAAGAAACAGAAAGAGATCACAACCTGATTCAAGAAGCTTTATTTATCTTGAGGGAAATTGAGGTGCAACAGTTCAATACAAAGAAGGAAGGAGAAATATACACTCAATATACATCAAATATTACTAAGTATAAACTAAATGTATCAACAATAAGAGCAGCTTTGCAAATATGAAATAGTTACAGTAAGTACGTAGGTATATACAATATACAACAATACGTATAGTGCAAATGGCAGTACAGTAATAAGAGAACTAATAAAACTAAGCTGAATACTAAATACTAAATACTGAATACTAAATACTAAATACTAAATAAAGTGACATGTGAAAGTGAAGTGAAATTTCAAGGTTTCAAGGTTTCAAGGTTTTATTGGTCATATGCACAGCAGATACAGCGTATATGTTGGCAATGAAAATCTTATGTCGCGTGCTCCTCCAACAACTCAACATGCATGGTGCAAAAGATAAATAAAATAGTACAAAAAGAGAGAAGAATATTTACAATATTAACAATAAAGATTTGAGGATGTGAAATATATACATATGTGGAATACATTGAGAGTATTTAAATACTTTACACTGTTGAATGAGGAGGTATGGACAGATGCATATTATGTATAACAGATGTATATGGCAGATATGTATAATATATAGATATGTGTACTATAAACAGATATGTATGGCAGATGTGTATAATATATATGTATGTGTGTACTATAAACAGATGTGAGTAGACATTCACAGAGCTCAGGAGTTCAGTAGTCTTATAGCCTGTGGTATAAAACTGTCTCTGAGTCTGGTGGTCTTGGTCCGGATGCTGCGGTACCGTCTGCCAGACGGCAGCAGACAGAACAGATTGTTGCTGGGGTGATGGGGGTCCTTTAATATCCTACCGGCCTTCTTCCTACACCGCTGGGTGTAGAGGTCCTCCATGGATGGCAGCTCCGTCCTGGTGATGTGCTGAGCAGTTTTCACCACCCTCTGTAGAGTCTTACGGTTGAGGGCGGTGCAACTGCCATACCAGGCGGTGATGCAGCCAGTCAGGATACTCTCGATGGTGCACCTGTAGAAGTTGCAGAGTATCCTGGAGTCCATGTTGAACTTCCGCAGCCTGCGGAGGAAGAAGAGCCGCTGTCGAGCCGTCTTGGATATGACCCTGGTGTGATGTGTCCATGTCAGGTCCTCACTGATGTTTACCCCGAGGAACATGACAGCATTGCGATGAAATAAAGTGTCACTGAGTCTCCAATGTTCCTCTAACGACCTGAGGTGGATGAGTTAAAGAGTCTGATGGCCACAGGAAGAAAGGACTTCCTGAGGCGTTCTGTGGTACACCGGGGTGGAATGAGTCTATTGCTGAAGGTGCTTCTGTATGAGGTCAGCACCTGGTGGAGAGGGTGAGCGTTGTTGTCCATGATACTACGCAGCTTGCGCAGCATCCCCCTCTCAGACACCACCAGCAAAGAGTCCAGCTGGACCCCCAGGACGGAGCCAGCCTTCCTGACGATCCTGCTGATCTTGTTGGCGTCTGCTGACCTCAACCTGCTTCCCCAGCACGCAACACCAAAGAAGATGGCACTGGCTACCACCGACTGGTAGAACATCTTCAGCATGGTGTTACAGACGTTGAAGGACCGGAGCCTCCGCAGGAAGTAGAGTCGGCTCTGGCCCTTCTTATACACAGCCTCAGTGTTCTTGGCCCAGTCCAGGTTATTGTCCAGGTGAACACCCAGGTATTTGTAGTCCTGAACAATGTCGGCAGTCACCCCCTTGATGGAAATGGGTGTGGGGGTAGATTTCCTCCTGCGGAAATCCACCACCAGCTCCTTTGTCTTGGCGGTGTTGAGCTGCAGGTGGTTGAACTCACACCACTCAACGAAGGAGTCCACGACGCCCCTGTACTCCTCATCATTTCCCTCGCTGACACAACCAACAACTGCAGAATCGTCTGAAAACTTCTGCAGATGGCAGGACTCCGAGTGGAACTGAAAGTCTGAGGTGTACAGGGTGAACAGGAAGGGAGACAGAACGGTTCCCTGTGGAGCCCCTGTGCTGCTGACCACAGTGTCAGACACACAGTCCTGCAGTCTGACAAACTGTGGTGCCGTCAGCTTACTCCCCAGCAGGTCGGGCCGAATGGTGTTGAACGCACTGGAGAAGTCGAAGAACATGATTCTCACAGTGCTACCGGGTCTGTCCAAGTGGGCGTAGGCACGGTGAAGCAGCAAGATGATGGCGTCTTCCACTCCTAGCTTCGGCTGGTAGGCAAACTGCAGAGGGTCCAGCGATGAACTAACCAGGGGCCGAAGAGGTGACAGGACCAGCCTCTCCAGGGACTTCATCAGGTGGGACGTCAGCGCCACCGGTCTGTAGTCGTTGGAGGTGCTGGGACGCGCCTTCTTCGGTACCGGAACGAGGCAGGAAGTTTTCCACAGCACAGGGACCCTCTCCGGACTCAGGCTCAGGTTGAAGATGTACTGCAGGACTGCACTCAGCTGGGCAGCACATGTTTTGAGGACCCTCGGGCTGACGCCGTCGGGACCTGCAGCCTTGCCTGGGCGGAGCCTGCACAGCACATTCCTCACCTGCTCTGCTGTGAAGGTCGGTGTGCCGTGTGTGGGGGCAGAAAGAGTCTGTGTTGTGTTGATGTTGATGGGGGAGCGGTGAGGTAATGGTAATGGTGGGGGAGAAAGAGCAGGTACGGTGTAGCTGTGGAGGGACGGTGTGGGAGGGAGGACAGCAGGGCTGGAGGTTCTAAGGGGGATGGTTGTAGAGGAGCTGGGGGAGGGGTAGACCGGAGCCCTCTCATCGAATCTATTGAAGAACAGATTCAGCTCGTTGGCCCGGTCAGGCCCACCCTCTATTGTCTGGCTACCAGGTTGTTTGTAGCCAGTGATGCTCCTCATGCCACTCCACACGCCCTTCAGGTTGTTCTGCTGGAGTTTGTGCTCCAGTTTCCTCCTGTAGCTGTCTTTACCCTGCTGTATCTTCTCCTTCAGCTCCCTCTGAACTCGCCTCATCTGCTCCCTGTCCCCGTCTCTGAAGGCCCTCTTCTTCTCGTTAAGCAGGACCTTGATGTTTCTGGTGACCCACGGCTTGTTGTTGGGGAAACAGCGTACAGTCTGTAAGGGAACAACACTGTCCACACAGAAGTTGATGTACCCTGTTATGCAGTCCGTGAGATCATCAATGTCCTCCCCATGAGAATCACAGAGCAAATCCCAGTCTGTTGACTCAAAGCAGCCCTGCAAAGTCTCCTCAGCCTCCTGTGACCATCTCCTCACAGTCCTGATGGTAACAGGCAGCCGCTGGACTAGAGGCTTATACAGTGGCTTAAGGTGGATGAGGTTGTGGTCTGACCTTCCAAGTGGTGCCTCCTTAACATTGGCATACAGCAGGTCCAGTGTCTTGTTTTCCCTGGCGGGACAGTCCACAAACTGCTTGAAGGTGGGCAGTGTTGCAGCCAGAGTGACGTGGTTGAAGTCCCCAGATATCGCGATGAATGCGTCTAGGGGCTGTGTCTGAAGTCTCGCGACGACGGAGTGGGTGACGTCAGTCGCGAGCGCTGCGTTTGCCGACGGTGGAATGTAAACAACCAGGAGAATCACGTGTGAGAACTCACGCGGCAGATAGTATGGCCGCAGACTCACGGCAAGCACTTCAATGTCTGGGCTACACACACGTTCCTTTACAGTAACATGTCCAGGAAAACACCACTTGTTGTTAACGAGAATAGCAAGCCCCCCACCTTTCCTCTTGCCACTCTCTTGGTGAGTCCTGTCCGCCCGAACAGTGAGGAAGCCGTCCACAGTTGCGAGGGAGTCCGGGGTGTCCTCGTGGAGCCATGTCTCCGTGAAACAAAGCACACTGCTCTCCCGATACACCCGCTGAGTCCTCACCAAGCCCGCTAGCTCGTCCATCTTGTTCACTAGCGACCTCACGTTCCCCATGGTGATGGAAGGGAGATATGGTTTATATCTCCGCTTCTTCTCCCGTTGTTTACGTCCAGCCTTGCATCCCCTGTACCTCCTCTTCAGCTCCCTGGGGATTTCAGGCCTCTCCCGTAGCAACGAGGTTGTATGTTGTAGCGCCAACAGCTGACTCCGGGTGTAAACAAAGGCTCCGCCGTAATGTTGTTGAGCCACGGCGGAACGCGATTCAGTAAAAGTGTCCCCAGAATGAGAAACACGGCGAAAAAGTTCCAAAAACATAGTTGGCTAAGGGTGGCACAACTACTTACTGAAAATAAATGCTAATAAACAAACAATGCTAAGAATAAATAACTAAAAAGTAGGAAAAGAGAGAGAGCGACTGTTGCTGGCTGCCACTCGTAGCAGCGCCGGAACCGGAAGGAATGGGTGAAGCAGAGGGAGGCCCCAGGCTCCCTGGCTCCTGAAGGGCCCTTTTCTCCAGGCCGGGTACTTCTTCCTCGTGCTTTCATACGGGGTTCTTCCTCAACCTTCTTCTTAGTCTCTCTCACCTGAGACCGCTGTGCCAGGTGAGAGAGACGTCTGTTGTTAGGAACCCTCCCCCCCTGGGATGCAGTCTTACCTGTGTTGGTCTTGATCTCAGCTGAGTCCAGGACAAGGACCTTGTCCTCCACACCAGAGAGCTGAAACACACACTGGTACTTCCCCCAGTCTCCAGCGGGGACGTTCAGGTCCACACTCATCTGGAAGGATCCGTCGTGGTTGGGCAGGGTCTCTCCTTGGTCCACGTTGTCGTGAAGCTCCTCTCCGTCTTTCCTCCAGAACATCACGGCTCTGTCCGGGTAGAAACCTGTAGCGTGGCAGCGGACTGGAGAGGAGGGGGTCTTCTGGAGCAGAGAGAGAGGCAGCTCTGAGAGACAGCAGCTGGAGAGGGGATGAAGCCCCTCACTGAGACGGCTGATTCAGCTGAGTGAGCTCAGCGCTGGAGGCCGGAGAGGGAGAGTTCTCATTGGCTGAAAGGAAAAGCAGAGAACAGTGTTTCAGTCCTCCGTCCCTTACACAACACAGACAGGAGACACACAGATCAGTCCTGCAGAGGTCAGCCTCCAATCCCTCCCCCTGAAGGACTGAACGCTGTCCAGATCCACATCACACTGAGAGGCTCTGAGTCTGCTTAGCTTCCTCAAAGCCTGGAATTAAAGACTGAGGACACTGATATGAGACAGGGCTTCTGATTGGTCCCTCACCGTTCCTCCTTCTGTAAACCAGGAATCCGATCCCAGCGATGAGGAGGAGGAGGAGAGCAGCCACTGCAGCCCCGATGATGAGGAGGAGGGGGTTCCCTGTGGAGAAGAAACAGAAAGAGATCACAACCTGAACGGGTGAAGCAGCGGGAGGCCCCAGGCTCCCTGGCTCCTGAAGGGCCCCTTTCTCCAGGCCGGGTACTTCTTCCTCGTGCTTTGGGATGCAGTCTTACCTGTGTTGGTCTTGATCTCAGCTGAGTCCAGGACGAGGACCTTGTCCCCCACACCAGAGAGCTGAAACACACACTGGTACTTCCCCCAGTCTCCAGCGGGGACGTCCAGGTCCACACTCATCTGGAAGGATCCGTCGTGGTTGGGCAGGGTCTCTCCTTGGTCCACGTTGTCGTGAAGCTCCTCTCCGTCTTTCCTCCAGAACATCACGGCTCTGTCCGGGTAGAAACCTGTAGCGTGGCAGCGGACTGGAGAGGAGGGGGTCTTCTGGAGCAGAGCCAGCGAGGGGATCTCTGCACAAACACACTCCAGAGGTTAGCACTCAGATTCATCGTGACCTCTCTCCTGTGATCACGTCTCTCTACTGTGAGCAGAGTGAAGGAGAGCAGGAGGTTCATCTCTCAGGGAAATAGAAATGTAGAAATGAATAAAGATTTCTGTTTTTTTCATAAAAATTTTTGGGCGTTTTTAAAA
>NC_086361.1:23926383-23948630 GCF_036324505.1 Eleginops maclovinus
ACACATACACCACCCCCCAACACATGTACACACACCCTTTCTCACACACACACCCTCAGACACATACTCTCACACACACACACACTCACACACACATACTCATACACACACACCCTCTCACACACACATACACACATACTCACACAAACACACACTCACACACATGTACACACACCCTTTCTCACACACACACCCTCAGACACATACTCTCACACACATACATACTCACACAAACACATACACACACACACACACACACACATACACACACACCCTCTCACACACACATACACACATACTCATACACATACACACACACCCTCTCATACACACACACACACACCCTCAAACACATACCTACCCTCTCACACACACACACACTCATGATTAACTCGAGTGTGTAGTTTGAGTCGTCTTGCTTTCTCTTCAACATCTGCCAACGCTCCCGTAGTTCAGAATGTGGTCAGCCCCCCCCACATACTCAAACACACACATTCACACACACACACACACACACACACACACACACACACACACACACACACACACATACACCCTCTCTCACACACACACACACATACTCACACACACACCCTTTCTCACACAGACACACACCCTCAGACACACACACACACACATTCACACACACACACACACCCTCAGACACACACACACAGACACACACACACCCCCCCACACACACACATACTCACACATACAAACACAGTCACACACACACCCTCAGACACACACACACACATACTCACACACACACACACACACACACATACTCACACATACAAACACACACACACACCCTCAAACACATACCTACCCTCTCACACACACACACACACACACTCATGATTAACTCGAGTGTGTAGTTTGAGTCGTCTTGCTTTCTCTTCAACATCTGCCAACGCTCCCGTAGTTCAGAATGGGCTCAGACCCCCCCCACATACTCACACACACACACATACATACTCACACACACCCTTTCTCACACACACACCCTCAGACACATACACACACAGACACACAGTCACACACACACTCACACATACCCTCACCCTCTCTCACACACACATACACAAATTCCACACACACACACACACACACACACACAGAGGGTGTGTATGTGTGCGTGTGTATGTGTGTGTGTGTGGGGGGGGTGTGTGTGTGAGAGAGGGTGTGTGTGTGTGTGTGTGTGTGTGTGTCTGTGTGTGTGTGAGACAGTGTGTGTGTATGTGTGTGTGTGTGTGTGTGTGTGTGGAATTTGTCTCCAAACTTTCTCTCTCTCTCTCTCTCTCTCTCTCTCTCTCTCTCTCTCTCTCAGGTGTCCACATTTTCCAGATCATGTACGGCTGTGAGTGGGATGATGAGACTGGTGAGGTCAAAGGTTATGAACACCATGGTTTTGATGGAGAAGACTTCCTGATTCTGGACCTGAAGACAGAGTCATGGATCGCTCCAAGACAACAGGCTGTCCTCACCAAACAGAAGTGGGATCAGAACAAAGCTTTGATGGCACAGAACAAGAACTACTTCACCCAGAGTGTCCTGAGTATCTGAAGAAGTATGTGAACAATGGGAGGAGCACTCTGATGAGAACAGGTAGAGTCACATGACCTGATGGACTCTCAGAAACACCACCATGTCAACATGTCCTCTGAGTTTCTGACACGTTACAACACGCCAACAACATGGGACGCTGTGTCTCCCTCTGTCTCCCTCTCTGTCTCACTCACTATCTCCCTCTGTGTCTCACTCTCTGTCTCACTCTCTGTCTCCCTCTGTCTCCCTCACTGTCTCCATCTGTCTCACTGTGTCTCTCACTGTCTGTCTCCCTCTGTGTCTCACCCTTTGTCTCCCTCTTTGTGTCTCACTCTCTGTCTCACTCTCTGTCTCCCTCTGTGTCTCCCTCTGTCTCCCTCACTGTCTCACTCTCTGTCTCCCTCTGTCTCCCTCACTGTCTCCATCTGTCTCACTGTGTCTCTCACTGTCTGTCTCCCTCTGTGTCTCACCCTTTGTCTCCCTCTTTGTGTCTCACTCTCTGTCTCACTCTCTGTCTCCCTCTGTGTCTCCCTCTGTCTCCCTCACTCTGTCTCCCTCTGTGTCTCCCTCACTGTCTCCATCTGTCTCCATCTGTCTCACTGTGTCTCTCACTGTCTGTCTCTCCCTGTGTCTCCCTCTCTCTGTCTCACACTCTGTCTCCCTCTCTTGTCTCCCTCTCTCTGTCTCCCTCTCTTGTCTTCAAGGTGAAATGTAGCATTTGGATCTTTTGTCTAACTCTGAACAGTGAACATTAAAGTCCTGTACACAGACAGGTATTATTATGGGATATGGAGACAGACACACCATTCATCTCTACTGTGTGTGTGTGTGTGTGTGTGTGTGTGTGTGTGTGTGTGTGTGTGTGTGTGTGTGTGTGTGTGTGTGTGTGTGTGTGTGTGTGTGTGTGTGTGTGTGTGTGTGTGTGTGATGTGGACAGAGAAGTCTCAGTGTAAAGAGTCTAAGAGCAGACATTGAGCTTCTTTAATCTGAACGACACTAAACAGTATTTGATATGAAACGATAGAAACAGAGAATCTTTATTCATTTCTACATTTCTATTTCCCTGAGAGATGAACCTCCTGCTCTCCTTCACTCTGCTCACAGTAGAGAGACGTGATCACAGGAGAGAGGTCACGATGAATCTGAGTGATAACCTCTGGAGTGTGTTTGTGCAGAGATCCCCTCGCTGGCTCTGCTCCAGAAGACCCCCTCCTCTCCAGTCCGCTGCCACGCTACAGGTTTCTACCCGGACAGAGCCGTGATGTTCTGGAGGAAAGACGGAGAGGAGCTTCACGACAACGTGGACCAAGGAGAGACCCTGCCCAACCACGACGGATCCTTCCAGATGAGTGTGGACCTGGACGTCCCCGCTGGAGACTGGGGGAAGTACCAGTGTGTGTTTCAGCTCTCTGGTGTGGAGGACAAGGTCCTCGTCCTGGACTCAGCTGAGATCAAGACCAACACAGGTAAGACTGCATCCCAAAGCACGAGGAAGAAGTACCCGGCCTGGAGAAAGGGGCCCTTCAGGAGCCAGGGAGCCTGGGGCCTCCCGCTGCTTCACCCGTTCAGGTTGTGATCTCTTTCTGTTTCTGCTCCACAGGGAACCCCCTCCTCCTCATCATTGGGGCTGCAGTGGCTGCTCTCCTCCTCCTCCTCATCGCTGGGATCGGATTCCTGGTTTACAGAAGGAGGAACGGTGAGGGACCAATCAGAAGCCCTGTCTCATATCAGTGTCCTCAGTCTTTAATTCCAGGCTTTGAGGAAGCAAAGCAGACTCAGAGCCTCTCAGTGTGATGTGGATCTGGACAGCGTTCAGTCCTTCAGGGGGAGGGATTGGAGGCTGACCTCTGCAGGACTGATCTGTGTGTCTCCTGTCTGTGTTGTGTAAGGGACGGAGGACTGAAACACTGTTCTCTGCTTTTCCTTTCAGCCAATAAGAACTCTCCCTCTCCGGCCTCCAGCGCTGAGCTCACCCAGCTGAATCAGCCGTCTCAGTGAGGCGCTTCATCCCCTCTCCAGCTGCTGTCTCTCAGAGCCGCCTCTCTCTCTGCTGTGAAGCGTCTGGAGGAGCAGCGGTACAGTTCAGATCCTTCTGCAGAGCGCCGTGGGGAAGGCTCGCTCTCTGGAGCGCAGATATTAGGAAATCAATGACATCAGTTCAATAAAATAGAGAAGCAGCAATTGGAAATAGAATAAGCACCTGAGGGATATCTCAGGTCTAAATCAGGTCAATGTTGGGCTTTAAGGACTCGATCTCACTTCTTTATGTCCTCTTCTTTAGGGTTATGGGTCAGGCAGCACTGCACCACTTCTCCCTGTAAACTGGGAACCATTGATTATCCTGGGATCATTACCTGGTAATATTAGGGTTTGAATCCAGCAGGAGACGCTCACTGATTGGATGACGATTGGGTTTCTGGCAAATCAATATTATGTAACACACACACACACACACACACACACACACACACACACACACACACACACACACACACACACACACACACACACACACACACACACAGACAAACCTATGTTCATACACTCCTGGAGCTGGACATGTGATGATACACCTGTCCTTCAGAAGAGCTTTATCTGCTCTCTGTGCCGAGGATCCATTCCTCCAGCTCTATCAGAACCACCATCAGAACTCAACCCAAGACCCCCACACCACACACACACACACACACACACAGTTCCTGATGTGTAAATATGAGGCGTTTGATGTTGTGTTTCTGAATGATCTTTAGTTAGTTGTTTGTTTACAGCATCTCTCTTTTTTTTTTTTTTTTTTTAACTTCTTTTTATTGAAAAATATAGGTTATAAACAGAGACACATCAGTACAGTTACATGAGTTTTTTTTTTTTTTTTACACACAAGAATCCCCCCCTCCCATCCCATCCCATCCCACCCTGACTGGACCAAATAATAAAAATAAAAATAAAAATATATATATGTATATAGAAGTTTTACAATACAGATAGAATGAAAAAACAGACTTGAAATTGAAACATAAATATACACATATGATTTCTGTGAAGGATGGCACTCTTTCAAAGCCATATCATGACAACCATTGTGATCAATATAGTCAGGTGTTTACAGTGTAGCTTGAATATAGAGGTGGGGAAGTAATTACTCTAGATTCAGCTAAAATGTCCACTCACTACATCGGTAAGGCTTGGAGGTTACTAAAATATGACATTAGTGATCCCCACACTGAGAGGAATTTGTTAGAACCTCTTATTGTGAATTTGATCTTCTCCAGGTGTAAAAACATCATTACATCTTTAAGCCACTGTGCTGCAGTGGGTGGAGCGCTTGATTTCCAAAGCAGTCAAATTTGCCTACGTGCCAATAAAGATACAAATGCTATGATGTTGAGTTGTTTTCGTGTCAAGTTTGTTTCTACGTCAGGTACACCAAATATGGCAATCATAGGGCATGGTTCTAAAGTCGTCTCTAGAACTTCAGATAATACATCAAATATAGTTGACCAGTATCCTACTAATGTATTGCATGACCAAAACATATGTGTCAAGTCAGCTACATTAACATGACATCTTACACATTTGCTATCTACATTAGGATAGAAAGAGGATATCTTAGCTCTACACCAGTGTATTCGATGTACAACCTTGAATTGGATTAAACCAGTCTTGCACAGGAAGTGCTGTTGTTCACTCTTGTTAGAGCTTTAGTCCAAACCTCTTCTGAAATCTCAGTTCCAAGTTCCTTTTCCCATGCATTTTTGATCTTGCCTATCTTAACATGATCAAGTAACATAATCAATGAATAAGAATGCGCTGTAAAACCTTTCAACCAGGAAGGAACTTGCAAAAGTGAGTCCACCAGGGACTTTGTCGGGAGAGCCGGGAAGTTTGAGCTATGGCTTTTAGCAAATTGGCGAGCTTGAAAGTAACGAAATAAATCAGTTTGTTGAAGGTCATACTTGGAAATCAAATCATTGAAACTAGAAAATATCCCATTCTCATAAAGATCACTAAATCTTTGATCCCTTTCCTATGCCATCCTGCAAAGGCCTGGTCTAATTTGGCTGGTAGAAATGTATGATTATTACACAGCGGGCTCTGAATCAAAAGTGTTCCCCTTGTGTTAGTATGCCTTCTAAACTGAGTCCATATTCTAAGGGTAGAGATGACCACGGGGTTATGTGTAAACTGCAAAATCTTGATAGGAAGGCTAGATGAAGCCAGAGCATGTAGAGAGGTCGACATGCATGACCTGCACTCCAACTCGCACCAATCTGTATCTGGAGATTGCACCCAATATGTTATTTTGTGGATGTTTGCTGCCCAATAATAGTTTCTAAAATTAGGGAGGGCCAACCCACCCACTGCTCTTGGTCGCTGGAGTAAGTCTTTACCTATCCTAGGAATTTTACCATTCCATATGAACTTTGAGATTAATTTATCTATCTGATGGAAAAAGGATTTTGATAAGAAAATAGGGAGACATTGAAACAGAAACAGAAACCTTGGTAATACATTCATTTTGACACAATTCACTCTGCCAGCTAAGGTCAAATGTAAGATATCCCACCTTTGTAGGTCTGATTTAAGTTTAACAATAAGGGGGGCAAAGTTCTCATCAAAAAGATCTTTGAAGGCAGGAGTTATTTTAATGCCTAAATATTTAAAACCTGACCTTGATATATGAAATGGTAGTGCCTGATTTGGGATTTCCCTCGCTGATTCATTTACAGGTAAGCATTCGCTCTTTGATAAATTAAGTTTGTAGCCAGAAATCTGTCCAAAAGTGTGTAGCAGTGAAAGTATGTCATTGATACTTGATAGTGGGTCTGAGATGAAAAGCAGCATGTCATCTGCATAAAGGGATAGCTTATTGTCCACTCCCCATCTGGGAATACCCTTTATTGAGGGTGCAGATTTTAAAGCAAGGGATAGTGGTTCTATTGCTATTGTAAATAAAAGTGGACTAAGTGGGCAACCTTGTCTAGTACCTCTAGATAAAGTAAAGCTTTGTGAGCGCAGCTGGTTTGTGACCACTGATGCCTGTGGGGGAGAAATAAAGAAGTTGGATCCACTGGCTAAACGTTTTACCAAAACCAAATTGCTTCAAAGTAAAAAAAAGATAATCCCATTCCACGCGGTCGAATGCCTTTTCCGCATCTAAGGAAACCAAAACTTCTGGTACGATGTCAGGTGAAGGGCTGTATAGTACATTTAAAAGACGTCGCACATTAGAAAACAAATACCGCCCTCTAATAAAGCCCGTCTGGTCTGTTGAAATCAGGTGTGGCAAGGGTGCCTCCAATCGCATAGCTAACATTTTAGAGAGTATTTTAACATCAGAATTTAACAGCGACACTGGTCTGTATGAACCACATTTACATGCATCCCTACCGGGTTTCAGCAAAAGTGTAATTGATGCTTCAGTAAGGGATCCTGGCAATTTACCTTGGGACATGGAGTGGTTAAACATGTCTAACAGCAGGGGGGCTAGCTGACCAGAAAACTTCTTGTAAAAATCAATTGGGAACCCATCGGGTCCTGGGGCCTTCCGATTTTGCATGGCAGAGATGGCTGAGGTAACCTCTTCATGGCTCAGTGGTTGGTCTAGTTGCTTTGTTTGGTCATCAGAGAGGGTGGGAACTTGTATTTTATCAAAAAAACGTAAAAAAAGTGTTGTGTCTTTAAATGATTCTGAATTATACAAATCAAAATAGTAGTTTTTAAAGGTAGAATTTATTTCTAAAGGGTCTGTGGTCAGCTTTCCTGTAGTATCTTCAATTTGAGAAATGTGTTGTGATGCAGATTTAGATTTTAGTTGGTGAGCCAGAAGCCGGCCTGCCTTTTCACCATGTTCATAAAACATCCCACGTGATCGCATAATAAGTTGCTCTGTTTCTGAAGTAGACAGTAAATTATACTGAGTCTGAAGATCTATCCTCTCTTTGTAGAGTAAGGGACTTGGAGATGCGGCACATTGCCTGTCTAAATCAAATATTGAATCCATTAACTGTTTTTTTTTTCTCTTTCTCTCTCCATTCATAAAGGCTGAATATGCTATTATCTCCCCCCTAACAACAACTTTAAGTGTTTCCCAAAGTAATGATGGAGAAACTGAGTCTGTTCTGTTTGTTTTCAAAAAACTATCGATGGCTTTAGAGATTAAAATGCAGAACGTCTCATCTGATAATAATGCAGTATTAAAGCGCCATTGAGGACGACTAGTGTTAGTGTGGTTGAAAGAGAGATGCATAAGTACGGGGGCGTGGTCTGATTCTACGATGGCACCATATTCAACCTTCTCTAAGGAGCACATCAGTTTTTGATTAATGAAAAAGTAATCAATTCTCGAGTATGAATGATGGACATGAGAAAAAAATGAAAAAGTTTTGCTTTGAGGATTCAAAACGCGCCATGGATCTACACATGCCGCATGCCCAAAAAATTCTAAAAATGTACTGGCCATTTTTGATAGGGTCTGTACTTTAGGGTTGGATCTGTCTAAGTTTGGGTCCATGACACAGTTAAAGTCACCCCCTAAAATCAAAAAATGAGAATTTAGATCTGGTAGTTTACAGACAAGTTGTTGCACAAACCCTGCATCATCCCAGTTAGGAGCGTACAGGTTCACTAGTACAACAGGGGTATGGAAAAGCCGTCCAGAGACAATAACATAACGACCTTGTGAGTCAGATACAACACCAGAACAGGTGAACTGAATTTTCTTGTGTAGTATTATTGCTGTTCCCCTTGCTTTAGAATTAAAACCAGAATGAAAGATTTGTCCTACCCATTGTTTTTTTAAACGTAGTTGGTCAGAATTACGTAGGTGAGTTTCTTGAAGAAATATAATATCAGCTTTCAAATTCTTAAGGTGAGTAAATATTTTAGATCTCTTTACTGGACTGTTGAGCCCTTTAACGTTCCATGATGCGAAACTGATCGTTGACCCCCCACCCCCACCCTGTAAACTGTCAGTCATAGTCACACAATAAAGTCAAAAGTGTAGTGTACATGACTCGTTTTGTGCATAACCACAGGCGCGGTCTTTGCATAGAGGCATAGGTAGGCAACCGCCTTGGGCCCCGCCATCTGTAGGGCCCCCCCTGACTGGGAGCTGTAAACTTCCCATAGGCCTACAGCTGGTAATTGTGGCCCTTTGCACAGTAATTCACAAATAAATGGCGATTTTTATAAATGGTGATTTTTGTATGTTTAAATTGGAAACAAGAACAACAAAATAAATTACAAAGAAATACAGATTCCGTGCACACCCCCTCTATTTCGCGTTAAAATGGAATATTCCATCCATGCATGCCATGTGCGCTAGACGACAGTTCAAAAACATTCGCTATGTTCTCACACAACATGCCTGCGCATGTATGCGCAACTCAAATGAGCACAGTGCGAAAGGACGCATTGTGATTGAGCAGTGCTGCGCACATATGCGCAATGGGTGCTACCGCGAACGCGCTCCTTGTGAAAGACGGAAGCGAGGTGAAATGAAGTGTTGTGACTCGTGAGCAAAGCCGTGAACTTCTAGAATATTTAGCAACATGAAGCGCCACTACCCAAGTGGCGCTACAAAAAGGAAAACAAAGGGAGAGGCTAAATTAAAAACAGAGTTTCTTCGAAAACTGACAAGCTTTTTTAAAAGCGTGACAACACCGACCCGAATGTTTTGGTGGAGGAGGAGGTGCCGCAGGCTCCGGCTGTTGATCCAACAGCAGGAGGAGAGGAGCTTAACCCATCGTGCTTGTGCACTGATGACAACAGCAAAGATGAGGAAAATGCCGTGGAGGATGCGGTGAGTAGGCCTACTGCTGCCGTTTCTGATTCTGACCACCCAGAAGAAAGTGATGCTCTTGGTGATGACCCGGGGTTGTGGCCCACAGTAGTCAATGACAGAGAACGGTGCGAATTGGTTAAAAGAGGGCCTGTGCAGCAACAATCAGAATTCCCCAAAAATGCAAAGGGTCGGCGGTTCACAACTGCGAACTACCATGCAGATGAAAAATGGAGAAAGGATAAGTAGGACGTGGCTAGTGTACAGCAAGGCTAAGGACGCAGCCAAATGTTTTTGTTGCCAACTTTTTGGCAAGGGAGATACACAGCTTAGCTCCACCAACGGTTTTAATCACTGGAATAATCTCCAGGTTCACCTCAAGCAGCACTAGAGGTCTGCTGCACATGTGAAGAATATGGGTGCCTGGCACACACTAAATGAACGCCTTCAAAGTGGCTCAGCTATAGATCAGGAGGCACAGAATCTCATGACAGCTGAAGTCATTAGATGCAGAGAAGTGATGAAAAGATTGCTTGCAATTGTTTGCCATCTTGCTCAGTATAATCTGGCATTTAGAGGGCACAGGGAGAAGTTATTCGAGCATGGGAATGGAAATTTCCTGGGGCAAGTACAGTTAATGGCCAAATTTGACCCTGTGATGAAGGAGCATCTCTGGAAACTGAAAGCGAAACAGATTGCTGATACCTACCTGAGCAAACGCATACAGAATGAATTGATATGCCTTGTCGCCCAGTGCACCACTGATGCCTTAGTGGAGCGTGTGAGGAGGGCCAAATACTATGCAGTCATCATGGACTGCACTCCAGATGTAAGCCACAATGAGCAGCTATCAGTGCTGCTGCGAATTGTCAACTGTGAGCTCACAAAGGGAGTTTCTATCCATGAGCACTTCATGGGATTTCTTGTGGCAGATGACACCACTGGCCAAGGTCTTCTGCAGCTGTTTCTAGGACACCTGGAAAGATTGGGGTTGGACCTCTCCAACTGCAGAGGCCAGTCTTACGATAATGGCAGTAACATGCAAGGCAAAACACAGGGTGTCCAGGCGAGGATGTTGGAACTCAACCCCAAAGCACTGTGTGTGCCATGTGGCAGCCACACCTTAAACTTGGTGGTGGGGGATGCTGCAAAGTCCTCAACCATTTCTCTGGGATACTTTGGCACACTACAAAGGCTGTACACTTTGTTTAGTGGCTCTGTTCAGCGTTGGACCATCCTTCAGGAGCATGTGAAAGCTTTCTCAGTCAAGGCCTTGTCCACTACAAGATGGGAGTGCCGGGTGGATGCTGTCAAGGCTGTGCGCTACCAACTCCCAGAGATCGTTGATGCGTTGACAGCTGTGCACAAGCATGCAACATTGAAGAAAGATCCAGAATGCGCCTCCACTGCTGACAGCCTCAAGGAGAACATGATGAAGTGGTCATTCATGGTGAGCACCTTTGTTTGGTACGACGTGTTATACCACATAAACCGTGTCAGTAAAATCTTGCAGAGCCCCAGTGTGTCTATTGAGACACTAAGGAGAGAGGTCATGGCAGTGGCAGACTATCTGGAAGAATACAGGGAGTGTGGCTTTAATTCTGCACAAACAGATGCCAGGGAAGTGGCAGAAAAGATGGAGGTGGAGATGAGCTGGCCTGTTGTGCGACAGAGAAAAAGGAAGAGGCAGTTTGATTATGAGGGAAGAGATGAGCATATGTCTACTCCGGAGGAGCTCTTTAAAAGAGAGTTTTTTCTCCATCTAGTGGACACAGCCAGGTCCACTTTAAAGGAGCGATTCTCGAACATGGAGGTCTTCTTTGACCTCTATGGGTTCCTCTACTCATCCGATTCATTAAGAGGCACTATTCAGACAGGGAAACTGGATGGTTGCTGCCGAAAGCTGGAGGAAGTGATAGGAGATGTAGATGGAGACGACCTGAAGATGGAGCTCAAAGGAGCTGTCCAGTCCTTCCCTCCACACATCACCTCTCCACTTCAAATGTTAGACCACATCTACAAGGAGAATGTCTTAGACATTTACCCAAACGTCAGCATAGCCTTACGACATCTCCTTACTCTCCCTGTGACGGTGGCTTCAGGTGAGAGAAGCTTCTCCACCCTGAAACGCCTGAAAACATACATGCGGTCTACAATGGCCCAGGATAGGCTGTCTGCCCTTGCCACAATCTCAATAGAGCATGAGGTCCAACAGTCCCTTGACATGGATGCAGTTATAACCCTATTCGCAGAGGCCAAAGTGAGAAAGGTCAGATTTGTTTAAGAAAAAACTGCCACCTGTTCAGTGTTCATAAGAAGAGAAATAAACAGGACAAAAGAAGCAGGAAGATAGTGACAGTAAGCTTGAGACACATGGACATACCACTGAGAGAGAAGCAGAAGAGGTATAGAAACAGAGAGGCAGAAGGAGAGAGAGGAGGACAGCACAGAGACAGGGACAAGAAGTGAGGTAATGATTTTGCAGTGCATTCCTGTGACTACTTGAACCCTGCTTGATAATTAATCATTATCATCTCAAGCAAATTGAATGGTTGTGCATACTATGTATCATATTACAAAATGTGTTAACTGGTAATGTGTTTGCATTTATTCTTTTCTGTTCTAGATTTCTACAGATGTACACATCCCCGACCCTGATGCATGAAAACCGGTGCCCCACACACATACACACACACACACACACACACACACACACACACTACTCAATCTCTCCTCATTCAGTCACATACCCTTTCTCTCTCTCTCTTTCACTCCCACATATGTTCCCTCTCATACACATGCATTCTCACTCACTCACTCACACACACACACACACACACACACACACACACACACACACACACACACACACACACACACACACACACCTCTCTCTCACATACTCATTCTCTCTCTTTCTCTCACACATGCACGTACACAAACTTTGCCTATTTCCTTTTTTAACTAATTTTGTTCAATAAATACTTCGCATTTTGACATACGATGGTGTGATATCTGAAACTTATTTCTCGCATATTAATGTTGAGGGCCCCCCTAGCTAAATTCGCCTTGGGCCCCCAAATTGCTAAGACCGCCACTGCATAACCATGTAGATGCCACGCCTCCCTCCCTCAACAGAAAACAACATAATGCAATCCAAAATATGTACAGTATATAGAAAAGACAAAAAGATCCAGTCATTAACCCTAGATTCCCAACACTCCTTTTGTCTGCCAAACTGGCAGCGCGCAGGATTCCTCCCCCTTCTGAACACTTCCAACAATTCACCTTAATCATCTAAACTTTGCTTTCGAGGTCTCCTTAATATTAATGGAACCAATAAACTCCAACCATAAATCAAGGTTCAGTTTTCAGTCATATGAAATAAAAATAACACTTAAACATGCCGTACTAAAACAACAAGTTAAAAAGTCTTGTGACGGCCGGCCATTGTTAATGTATGATAACGTTGCTAGTCAAGAATTATGCTACACTGAGTTAGCCTGAGTTAGCCGTGGCTGCTACTTTACCCGGCGTCATTGATATTCAGTGTTCAGTTAATCCTCATGTTCCGGAACATCAGAAATGTCGGCCTTCCTCTCAATCCTCCGAGCGTAGAACGTCTCAGCATCCGATGGTGTCTCGAACATCAGCGTCTCTCCTCCATAAGACACTCTTAGGCGCGCAGGGTAGAGAAGCCTGAATTGAATCCCTTTCTTATACAGAGCTGATTTGACGGTCTTGTAAGCTGCCCGTTTCTTAGAGAGGTTGGCACTCAGATCAGGATATAGCCTCAATGCGTGTCCCTTATACAGCATCTCGTTCTGCCTAGCCCAGCGTAGTGCTTTCTCCCGGTCTTGATACTTATGGAAAGCAACAATGATTGCTCGAGGTGGCTGGCCATCTTTGGGTCTTCGCATAAGAGCACGGTGGGCTCGGTCTAGTTCAGGCGGTGTGGCAAACACCTGCGTCCCCATCGCGTCTTTCAAAAGCGTGGAGATGAAAGTCACCATATCGCCGTTGGGCTCACTACCCTCCGGCACGTTTATTATGCGGAGGTTTGCTCTTCGAGAACGGTTCTCCAAGTCATCGACGCGGTCTACTAGTGCAGCATTCGCAGCCTGTAGTTCAGATATGGTTTTCTCCATTTTATATAGTGCTTCAAAGTTCTCACCTGCAGTGATCTCTACAGATGTAACTCTGTGTCCCAGTGTATCCACCATTTCTCGAAAACCAGCTATAGATGACTGGATAGGCGCCAGAGAGGCGTGAATGAGTGCAGCCATGTCCTCTTTAAGATTTTCACGCTGCTTCTCCATTTCTGCTGTTAGCATCCCAGCGAGTTCGTTAGTAGCTGTAGCCGTCGCCATGTTAGCCACTTTGCTACTAAGAGTTGATTTCTTCGGCTCTGTATCCCCTTTGGTTTTCTGAGAGCTTGGCATGTTCTGAACGTGTGGTTTTGGTAACAAATGAAATAAAATACTTAACTGAATATATATACTCGACTTCCGTTTGTATAACAAGGAGCACACACACACACACACACACACACACACACACACACACACACACACACACACACACAGTTCCTGATGTGTAGATATGAGGCGTTTGATGTTGTGTTTCTGAATGATCTTTAGTTAGTTGTTTGTTTACAGCATCTCTCTTTGATTGGGTTTGAAAGATAATTGTGTTTTTGATTTTCATTACGTTGCTGTTGTTTAGGGACACTGAGGTGTTGTGTGCATAGACGCCGGACAGTGGCGTTATAAATGCTGTAGTTTGGTTCAGAGATGGACGTCAGATGAAGATGCTCTGCGTTGTCTTTCCTCTCCTGTCGGTGTTTCACTTTCCAATAAAAAACTCTCTCCCTAATGTCTGTCTTTGTGTCCTTCCATAAACACGTGTTGTTATTTACTGCCGTCACAGACACTAGAGGAAGTGGGTTTGGTGTTAAAGAGCAGGAAGCAGAAACCTTTTACTCCTTTTGAGACGATTTAAAAAGTACTGCTTTCTAAAATCAATTCAAATGTTCTCTAAAGGGAGGAAAGTTAATCAGAATAAAGTCACTATGACTGATTCATTCATATTTCTGATGTGTGTTTCATCAGTGTGTGTCAGCTGATCTCAGAGCTGCGGTCCTGCTAAAGAAACCTGTTGAGGTGAAACCTGCCCGGCAACCGATGACGCTTCAGTGCCGTCTGGGAGAGGTCCAGTTCTGTGGCTCCTCTGAGTCAGCTGTTAGTTATACAGCTGAGGTTACATTTAGTGAGGCTCAAAAATCATATTCATTTGTTAACCTCCAGTCACAGTTTAACTGACAAATGAAATCTTCTAAATAAACCTGAAAATATGACCTTTATTTACCTTCTGTTTCAGATCGATGACCAGTACATCACAGACTGGGCCAAACCAGTATGAGTTCTGCCTGGAAACTCAAATATTAATATTTCATGTTTAATTAAAACTTATGAAACAAAGATACAATATTAAAAAATCAACAAACCTCAAAAGTCAATAGTATTTAGAGTAAGAGAAGAAACCACATTTTACTATTTTAATCTATCAGTCATTATTAAATATATACAATTATTATTAACAAATATATATTATTATTATTATTATTATTAAATATATACAATTATTATTAATAAATATATATTATTATTATTATTATTATTATTATTATTATTATTAAATATATAAAATTATTATTAACAAATATATATTATTATTATTATTAATATTATTATTATTATTATTATTATTATTATTATTAATAAATATATATTATTATTAATAAATATATATTATTATTAATAAATATATATTATTATTATTATTATAATTATTATTATTATTATTATTAATAAATATATATTATTATTATTATTAATATTAAATATATATTATTATTATTAATAATAATAAATATTATTTTAATTAAGCTGTAAATGTTTATTATTATTATATTTACTATACTATTCATTCTTATTTAATATTATTATTCCATTCATTCGTTTGAAATGGGTCGTATTAAATATTCATTATTCTGTGTGTGTGTGTGTGTGTGTGTGTGTGTGTGTGTGTGTGTGTGTGTGTGTGTGTGTGTGTGTGTGTGTGTGTGTGTGTGTCCGCAGGTTCTGGGATTACTCCGCTCACATCACAAATGAAGTCGTTGTTCAGTATTGATTTCCTCCTCACACACTTCAGTCTCCAGTGTGTGTGTTTGATGAAGGAGTGACAATGGTAATTGAGCCCCCCCCCCCCTCGTCCCAGTGGAAACAGGTTGTTGTTCTCTCGCCTGTCACTCAGACAGGTGATGTGCTTTGTCTCCGTGTGCACTGACCCTCTGCTCGTGTTGGACCCCCCGCTGTGACAGCTGTCCCCTCTTTGATGCAGAGCGGAGTGTGACGCTGTTTGATCACTCCATCTCTGCTCCTGCTGAATCAATCGGGATCCTTTCCATCCCTTGGTGTACAATTGAATGCAGGACCACACTGAGTATTGTAGCAACCCTTCAGAGGCCCTGTTCTGCTTCGTGTGGTGGTCCCTCTCCTGTAGGGCAGCTGTTAGTGCATGTAAATGGTCTGCAAAGGCTCAAATCACTAACAATCACCACTCACAGTATGAACCCTCGAGGCTTCCGCTCAGGCTTGGAAAGTTAGTCATGCATTTCTCCCGATAAATACAAAGAAATACTAGTTTTATAAACCTGGATTCCTCTTGATTAATCCTATAATTATTGTCATTAGTGCATTAGTTTTATCCCCTCACACTCTAAATCTAATATACTGTAATCTAAAGTGTGTAGTCTTTCCAGCCTCACAAAGCTGCTAATTTGAGCTAAATGCATGTTAGCATTAGCATCCTAACAGCTGGTGTGACCGTAGCGTTGCAGATATCTGGTGGAAAGACTGATATTCTCTCCTCATGGAGGCACAAGACGGAGAACGCTGAGGATCATCCTGGGGGACTATGGATGTTTGCAGCACACACTTCAGTCTGTTATCCAACCCTAAACGTTGAAGCATCTATCAGTCTTCTCATCCTCTGAAACCTGTGCAGCTCTTCAGTCCTGACGGCTGTTATAATCCTTCCTCACAGCGACATATACCTGGGCAAACACTTGTCTTTACCCAGCGTGATGAACTGTTTGCAGGGCTCTTCTGCCTGCTCATTGGGAGTGAAGGAGGTCGTGTAAACCAATTAGAGAGCAGCAGCTCGCTCATCATCCCTCAATCAATCAACCCTCAGCTCATATTCATCGTTTCATTAAGACTCAGTGGCTGTTAGGAGGGGATTTACATACCCTACCAGGACATACGGTATATAATAACTACTGATTAAAGCTTTTATATCACTACATCGAGCCATATGCTAACGGTAGAGCAAAGCCAATGCATTTTAGCTTTTTTATCCGAATGACATAAAACTCATCCACACGTGAGACTAACACGGGAACTATGTCACAGGATGCGTGTCTGAAGGAGGCTCTGGTGAGTCTGCAGGAAAAAGCAGACTAAACTGTCTAAAACTGTCAACCAGATTAAAACAAAAGGGCTGCAACAGAGAGAAGACCCTCACTGATACAGCCGTAAGGCAGCATCATACCTGCTTCTGATTGGTCCACAGGAGGAGGGGTTCTCCAGGAATGATGAAACAGTCTGTCAGAACCGAGCCGTCAGTGGGGGGTTCAGAGGAGCGTCTGGAACCAACCCTCCATGCATTGTGATCGCCATTACAATCGATTGTAATGTCTGGACTCAGCGGGGGGGCCACGGCCGTGAGCAGACTCTAGAAACATCCAGAAACTCAAGACTTTCTCAGCTCGAACCTCAAGTGAAGTAAGATCTTGTGGATGGCTGCTGTTTCTCCAGATCCTCTCCAACTTTGCATTTCCATACATTTATTTCAGTGTGTTATATTTTGGCAGTGGTGTAAAGTAACTACCGTAACTTCCGGACTATAAGCCGCTACTTTTCTCACGCGCTTTGAACCCTGCGGCCTAAACAATGATGCGGCTAATCTATAGATTTGCACGAGCTGACGGCCACCAGGGGGCGCTCTAGCAGGAAGCGCAAAAGCGAGACGGACAGGTGGAAGAGATAATACGCCGAGGAAGACGCTACCATCAGTGCCGCCGCTCCCATAACGCGCATTACGCGCTGTGCGTAGGGCACCAAGTGTCGAGGGGGCACCACCAAAAATAGCCTAATGAAAAATCGTCATAATAATTATAAGGCCGAAATTATTTCAGTAGACTATAGAAATATGAGGCACTTTTTAGGCATACTACTCAAAGGTACCGATGGTGCCCCCCTCTCCCCTCCCCCCCTCCCCTCCCCACTCACACAAACGAAAACACAATCTGCACAATCTGCGTCCCAAGCGCCCTGTGGGTGCCCTTGCTGTCAGTGGTCTTTTGGATTACTCGACATTTTTGGAAATGAAAAGGCAACAGGAGTCAGGAGCAGAAAAAAGAAAAAAGAGGAAACAGCGAGATGATGCCCGTGCATCACTTGCAGGTAAGTGTCCACGTTTAATCTTTCTTAAATACGGGAAATATGTGCAGCTAGTGTAAAGCTTAGCCTATGCATACACCTTGAACTAGCTGACGTTATTGCTAATGTTAGCAAACTCAAATATGTGTTATAACTTAGGCGCAAGCTAAATTGAGATTTTGCTGTTAAAAATTATAACTGCATTTTGCAAGTAACTGATGCCAGTTAGCCGTTACTTTACTTTAGATATTGAATAGTAGACAGTTTATGGTTTATTTTGACGTGACGGTGGCCAATACTTTCTCAGTAACAGTTAGCAGTCATTGCACTAGGTAGGCTAACAATTCTGGCTTCAGACCATTTATCACTGTGTGGCGTGAAATTAATAGTGTTTAGCCAGGCATTTAGAAAAGTTTACATAGCATTTGAGAAAGTATATTTTATTTTGGAGTTTGCAATGCCAATGCATAATAAACCCACAGCCATCTTTAGGATTGTCATTCGGTAGAATTCAGCAAAATAGGCTACAGTCTCACATAAATAAGGTTAGGTGTTCTATGTGCAATGGGACAGAAAAGGGTTCGTGATAATGTGAAGCCTGTAGCTACTGCTACAGCTAGCTTAGCTATATCTGAGAGTGACAGAAGATACATGACTAAATTAACTGGCGTTTTGATTGCATTTATATCATGCAAAGGCATGGACGACATCTGTCGGTGAAATAGAAAAACGTTTTGTAGTCAACAAAATGCCCTCCTAACCATATTGTATTCAATTAAATGTAGAGTTTAATAGTCTTGTGTAAGGTGTATCATTTTGCTTTTATTCCTTTTATTCCTGTTGTTAAGATATAAATATAAAATATCCATTATGAATGATATAAAGCAAACATTATTATTAAATTGTGTACAATATTGCAACTCATTCTATAATGTTTTTATATTAGATTAGATAAGATTGATCAAATAGTTGATATATAAGTAATAAAGGGGGAGAGCTCCTTGGTTGCATGCTTTCAGTTTTAAATCTTTATTTTCTTTTTTGGTATAAGATTCTTTATTTGAATATTTTGTCTCTTTCTATACTGATCTTTTTTCTTCGTATTTCTAAATTAATGCAGGGTCAATGCTGAAATACGTTCAAGCGGGAGCACGAGGCCAAGAAGAGGTGCATTGAGCACTTTCAAATGTCAAAAGTTTGTTGTTTTGCTGTGTGTTTGCTGCTGCTATTGTTTTATATGTTTGGTAATAAAAAAGTTAAACTTTTCCGCGAATGTTTTTTTATTGGGGGGGGGGGGGGGGGGGGAGGGCATCATGAAGGAATTATGCTTAGGGCACCAAAATGGCTAGCAGCGGCACTGGCTACCATAGTTTGATTGTTTTCAACAGCCATTTTGCACATCATGCACACACCCCCATTATGGAAAACACACGAAGAAATGCATATGCATATAACAGCGGGGAGCAGTGTGAAAAACATCCACCATCACCAGCGGGTTTCCAAAGGCTGGACTGCTGCGTGATGAAGAGGACAGCACAAGTGCGCCGAGAGACGACAGTGACATTGAGAGCGACAACGAAAGAGAGACTGAGAAAGTGTGTGATGAAGCCCTTCTGAGGCTGTTCTGCTCAGACTCTGAAGAAGACGACTTTAATGGTTTTAGCGCGCAAAGGGGAAATTAAGATAACGATGAATGACTTTTCTGGGAAGCTGTCTTACTGCTGTTTCACTGCCGTGTTACAGGCAGTGTGTGATGAAGCCCTTCTGAGGCTGTTCTGCTCAGACACTGTTTGGGAAAAAGCGGTAGTTAAAATATTAAAACCCTTTCTGTGTGAATGTGTCATGTTACAACACCTGGACACCTGCAGCTTACAGACAGTTGGGGCCTATTTATGTACGAAGCTGTTTCCTTTTAAAATTGAGTTGGTGCTGCCAGGGGCGGATCTAGCCATTTTGGGGCCCTAGGCAAAATATAGACATGGGGCCCTCATTCTTGAAATGGCTGCTAAATTTTTCCAATCGTTTGTGCCATCGGAGCTGAACCGCTGCTTGTTGCAATTGCCAAACAGCCGACAACAGAAGCAAACAGCGCGGTCTTTCATCATGCTGTACACGAGCCAGGACCTCTGGATTTTTTCGCCATTCTTCATGTTCATGTTGTAGTAAGTGTTTGTGAATCGTCTGCCCTGAGTGTTCTGGGGGAAATCTCCTCGTATCTGCACTGGTCCTTTCTGTACTATTGAACAACGCTCTGTCTGTTAACTTTTCTGGCCAATGTGCAGGGTCGTCGCCTATTATTAAATTATCTCCACTGCTGGTGGTAAATGGCCTAGCACTACTCACCACTAAATCACCTTCGTCTTCATCATCCAGAGTCACCTGTTCCTCTGCTTCGGCTTCTATAGCCACCTCTTCTCCTTCGGCACCCATAGCCACCTCTCCTTCCACTTCAACATGTTCCTCATCAATACCTGCTGAGCATGTAGAACTAGCAAGTTCAGGAGCTACTACAGCGGATGCTGTAGCAGCAGGAGATGTAAAAAAGCCAAAGGACGTTAATTTTGGCAGTGTATCTGCAATTCTTTTGCTCTCTTTCTTTTAGAATAACCACTTTCGTAGCTCCGCTTCATTTTTACCGAGTCGCATACAGTTTACTTCCCGCTGCTTTGGTTTGAAGGCACGTCATTATTGCTACGTCATCATATTATGGACTAGTCAATGCACAGTAATGGAGGGGGGTATGTGTGCTTGGACAATTATTATTTAGACATTAATTCGGTATTATGCTGATATTTCTTGTTTTTTTATTAGAAATGTGTTTTGTTTTTTTACTTCACTTAAGTAACAAATTAACATTCGTTTTTTGTGTCTTTACTGTGACTGGGATGGTCAGATTTGGGGGCCCCTATTTGGTTGAGGCCCTAGGCAATTGCCGAGGTTTGCCTAATGGAAGAACCGCCACTGGGTGCTGCTTATATTCAGGTGCGCTCCATAGTCCGGAAATTACGGTAAGTACATTTACTCAAATACTCAAGTACTTTACACATGTACAATTTTCAGCTCCTTTTCCTACTGCGTACTTTTACTCCACTACACCTATTTGATCCCTTTAGTTGCTAGGCAGATCTGGATTACTGATGGTAAATATGATCTCCCTTAAATCAGACTGTAGTTCACCTGCAGTAAATCCAGCAGCTACCCTGCAGTATACAGAGCCATTCAAACTAGCTGCACCTTTACCAGCTCTGAGAACACTTTAATGATCAATCATTATAAAACATATCAGAGATATTATTCTGAAATGGACCAATCAGACAATGACTACTTTTACTGTCGCTACTTTAAGTACATTTAGAGGAGAGTACTTTCTACTTTCACTGGAGGAACATTTAGAATACTTTCACTGTGACAGAGTATTCCTACACTCTGGTACTTCTACTTTACTCAAGTACAAGACCTGAGTACTTCTACTTTACTCAAGTACAAGACCTGAGTACTTCTACTTTACTCAAGTACAAGACCTGAGTACTTCTACTTTACTCAAGTACAAGATCTGAGTACTTCTACTTTACTCAAGTACAAGACCTGAGTACTTCTACTTTACTCAAGTACAAGACCTGAGTACTTCTACTTTACTCAAGTACAAGACCTGAGTACTTCTACTTTACTCAAGTACAAGATCTGAGTACTTCTACTTTACTCAAGTACAAGACCTGAGTACTTCTACTTTTACTCAGTATCAGACCCAAATTGTGTGTGATATACAGTGGGGCAAAAAAGTATTTAGTCAGCCACCAATTGTGCAAGTTCTCCCATTTAAAAAGATGAGAGAGGCCTGTAATTTTTATCATAGGTATACCTCAACTATGAGAGACAGAATGAGAAACAAAATCCAGGAAATCACATTGTAGGATTTTTAAATAATTTATTTTCAAATGATTGTGGAAAATAAGTATTTGGTCAATAACAAAAGTTCATCTCAATACTTTGTTATACACCCTTTGTTGGCAATGACAGAGGTCAAAGGTTTTCTGTAAGTCTTCACAAAGTTTCCACACACTGTTGCTGGTATTTTGGCCCATTCCTCCATGCAGATCTCCTCTAAAGCAGTGGTGTTTTGGGGCTGTCGCTGGGCAACACAGACTTTCAACTCCCTCCAAAGATTTTCTATGGGGTTGAGATCTGGAGACTGGCTAGGCCACTCCAGGACCTTGAAATGCTTCTTACGAAGCCACTCCTTCGTTGCCCTGGCGGTGTGTTTGGGATCATTGTCATGCTGAAAGACCCAGCCACGCTTCATCTTCAGTGCCCTTGCTGATGGAAGGAGGTTTTCACTCAAAATCTCACGATACATGGCCCCATTCATTCTTTCCTTTACACGGATCAGTCGTCCTGGTCCCTTTGCAAAA